>NC_134569.1:37125276-37365276 GCF_050947875.1 Dermacentor variabilis
CGAACTGATTTTGAAACGACTTTTTCGGCGCGGCGTCTCCTGCTCCTGCTGATGGGGGTGATGCTGGTGGTTGCTGGTGCTGCATTCTGTTGCCGCCGTTGCAGCGATTCGCTTCGCCTATTTTCTCCGTTGCTTTTTCTTATCTTTATTATACGCGCTCGTTGGCCGAGAAGGAAGCAACCCCGTGTGAGCTGTTTGTGAGCCCTTATTTACTGTTGTGGGCTCCCGATCCAAACCAGCCTACGTGGAAGGGACCGGGAGCTTTTATCACTTGTTTGGCTTTATTTCGTGCCACTTGCTTAGTTGACGAGGAAAGCGGGATAAAAACAGGTTCTCTCGATAAAAGAAGCGCAGTGCTTGTTTATGTGAGATTCATGTTTGTCTTATTTAATCCCTTTGTTCTGAGCAGTGTCCTTGTCAAAAGCTCGTCAACCAAGCATCGCATCCCCTGAAATCCCTGAGCCTGGGTTACATGCAACCAGACAGATATCGTACATACGCTGTTACACAACACGACACGCGACGGTGCAACCATGCACTTTCGATAACATAATGTGTCATTTCATTGATAGCAGTCTTGCAGTAGATATTTCATTCGTAATGGCTGAAAGGTGAGGTTTTATCCATCTCTCGTTTCACAAAACTCGCTGTTGGATACTCAGAAGATATTTCTAACCTGGAAACCGCGAAAAGTACTCAACGGCTCTTGAACGTAATGAAACATTTTAACGATACAGTCAAGCAGTCTCGCCGCAAAACAGGATGAAAAAGTGGTGATATAATTGGTCTAAGAACAGGCTTATGACAAGGCACACAACTAGACATTCCGCTAAATGTTTATCGTGTCAACAGATATTCGACATCTTCCGGAAGTCTTTGTTTGCTCAACAATAATAGACGCAAGAGTGCATTAGGCTGATGGCCGGAAAGACTGGCTCCACTCTTTGCCCAAGATCGTAAGTGTACGGTCCATTACGCGCATGCCACGAAGGAGCATGACGGAGTGCACGCCCCCGACAGCCAACAGCTGTCTGCGGCGATGCACATACGGGAACCATATTCTAGTGGTAATTACCTTTTGCAAAATTTTATCTCATCGAAAATTGAAGCTGGCTGAAAGCCTCTAGTATTATGACTCCATTAGCTGCATCTACATGGCGGTGTATGAAGTATGCATACCAAGTAAAGATGACAAGCGCACGTGTACATTTGCAGTGGCCTTAGCAGGGAGCATTGCTATTATTATTTTTTTTCTCGTATCTTAATATTCATTGACTTCGCGACCACCATATCAGAGGTTCAGGCGGTTGAGCAACAAGCTTTTTTCGCTCGTTCACGTGTGTGCTCTTGTCAACGACCGCAATTTCTGGATCGTCTGTGGTCGACTCGACTGTACTTGATGTTAGCGCAGGATAAGCCGCGGTGTGAATGATTGCTTATGAGTCATACTTCCTTACGTTACGCAAGGAGGTATGGCTGTCTCTGTGTGTCTGTTTATACATCCTCGTTCAGTCGCGCTTACGCATTCTATCTTGGAGGTATGGCGCCAGCTGCAGCAAAGTTTAATGGAGGTAAAGTGCTTATTCGTGGTCTTGCAGTGGGGCAGAGCTGCAGTGGGGCAGAGCGTACAGGTACGGGACGAAAAAAAATATAATTTATTGATATTTGAACTATCAAATCGCTAGCCATCGCTATTTATCGCATAAGACTGTCTATTTCATACAAATAATCGGTTAGGTACAGATAGGCCGGTTGAAATTCTCACTCGCCGTAAGCTCCGGCGGCGCACATCATTCGACGGAACGCAGCTCCTGTTGCCCAGGTAAGTGGACAAGCTTATCGTCACCAAGCATGCAGGCTGGCCGACCAGCAATTCTAACAGTTACACAAGGAAAGCGAATCAAATAAACTTACTGCTGTTGCCAAGAAGTTAAGGAAAAAAGTTTGCATGTCCTTCCACTCTATTAATCCTTGCGAACGTGTAATCGCGACAGCCACTTCTGCAATACGGCAGCACGTTGGCCATTCAAAATATAAAAGCAGGATTGGCTATTGTTTAAGAAAAACGGGACACTAATGCACTTGTTATGTGCGGCGAATTTCGATTATTTATCATCGAACTTTTACAGGTTAGGTGAAGCACGGAAGGTGAGTCAGTTCAGGGTGCTCGGCTTAGTTAAGCTAAGTAGTGTCACACACGCATTTTCAAACACAGCGCCGTCGGTGACGCAAAGATTACAGTTGCTCGTATACGAATACGAGTCCCCCTGACCTTATCCGTCGTTGCAGCTTTAGTCAAACGCATTATCCGTGCTCCGCGCTGAATAAAGAGACAAGCAGACGGCTCCTTTGTCTTGGCGACTTTGCAGCGTTGAGACCTTCATCCTTCTCAATACATTTGTCTTCCTGTGCTGTAATCGTGAAGGCTGAGTTAGCCAAGTGCACAACGTATACGTACGTCCACAGAACGGACAAGCTTTCTGCTTCCTGTCACAAGATAAGAGGCCGTCACCTCTTGTCGAAATCAAGTCGGTGTGAGGAAACGGGCATCCCATGAATCTCGTTACATTTAATTGAACTTCGTTTTTCTTTCGCTAATCTCCCCACTCGTCCGTGACATTTGCGGCTCCTATATTCCGCTTCTTTTTCTCGGGAAGAGGCGGTACGAGAATAAATCTATTCGGCTTCTGCTGCTTCATTCTCTGTTGATACTGAATAACTATAGCACCCATTTCATCCTTTTGTCATAGTTCTTTTTTAGTGCGGGAAGGCGCAGAATAAATAGCGGTTGTTATCTGTATGGACGAAAGAACAAAAGGAAACGTGACAGGTACGGAAGCAAATGAACTGGTAAAAGAAACATGACAGCGAATATTTTACTGCGGATTCAAATCTAGCTTCTTTCGAAGCAACGTGAAGGCTCAAATATTTCTTGACACAAAGCCCATGTCGAAATATGGAAGCACCCATGTCCCCAAAACAGTGTAGGCTTTAATTGGAGCAAAGAAAGGAAAGGGAATTCGGCAATACACGTCAAAATAAAGCTACTCAAAAGTCATGCAGCAGTGGGTGCCATAGTTTCGGTAGTTGTCTCAGAGCAACTACTAGATATCTTCTCATATTACGAAATCATGCTTTTGTTTTTTGTTGACGACGTTAATTTTTACTTCACAGTGGACACCATTTATGGATTTGAGGCAGGCCATTGAAGAATCGAATATGTTTGTTTTCGTGTCTCCTGTTCAAAGCAACTCACTCACTCTCCGAAGCCTCCACCAAAGCAATTAAGACCGCACACACTAGTTTCTCCAATTATAGGCCGCGGTTGACTTAAAAAACCTTTAAATCCACGTGCAGTCCTAAACAATCGTCGCACACAGATGCTCACTAAAGTGAGACGTGGTTTACCCGCGGCAGTAGCTTAGTGGCTATGGCGTTGCAGTGCTTAGCTCAGGGTTGTGGGTTCGATACCGGCCCTGGCAGGTGCATTTTGATGGGGCGAAATGCAAAACACGCTCCTGTACCTGGGTGCAAGTTGTAGAACACCAGGTGGTCAAAATTAATTCGTAGTTTCCCACTAAGGCATGCCTTATAATCAGATCGTCGTTTTGGCAAGTAAAAAAAAAGAACTTCACTAATTTTAGTTTAATGAACAAACACACCACCGTTCGCTTACTTTATTTTTGAATCGAGTCAAACTATTCGCAGACTTCCTTAGTTTGCACCCTCCATGGTGGTTTGGCGGCTATGGTGTTGCGCTGCTAAGCACGAGGTCGCGGGATCAAATCCCGGCTGCTGCGGCTGCATTTCGAAGGAGGCGAAATGCAGAAACGCCCGTGTCCCGCGCATTGGAGGCACATTACAGACATCCTGGTGGGCAAAATTAATCAGGAGTACCCCAGTACGGCATGCGTCATAATCGAATCATGGTTATGGCCCGTAAAACCCCATTATTAATTTATTTATTCATTCATTCATTCCCTAGTTTGCGCACTTGTAAAAGTAATTTGCATACAGCATTTACTTCATTCGACTACACCATCTAAAGTATTGCACAGAAAATTAAGCGAAATTTGTCGAATGAACAAGAATGCAAGATGTGCGCATTTCTCAAAGTTACAGCATTAATGATGTATCCACGTATAAGTTTCCTGTTTTTATAACCAGACGAAAATTTTTACAATCATCGCGACTATCACGCAAGTATAAAACCAATAATCTGGCATTCTGGAAAAGTGGGTTCTCTTGCTCAAGGTGAAACAAGAACCTAGCTTAATTACTTCCGAAGGCGTACAAACAAACGTGCACGGAGTCCAACCTGTACAACAGCTATACTTCCACAGATACAAAAGACGTGTGCACGCACGCAAGCACGCACACACGCAAGCACGCACACACGCAAGCACACACGCAAACACACACACACACACACACACACACACACACACACACACACACACACACACACACACACACACACACACACACACACACACACACACACACACACACACACACACACACACACACACACACACACGCACGCACGCACACACACGCACACACACACGCACACACTCACTCACTCACTCACTCACTCACTCACACAGTATTCACACAGAAGAAAATGCTCAGCAGTACGAACCAACTTTTCAATAAACAGCCCGAGCAATCATGCTAACGGGACCGTAACACTCGTCCTAGACAGGAAAAAGTATGGCTGCATTGATTAAAACTACCAGCGTCGATATATCGGACGAAAAACCTTGTAGCTCCGTCTTATGTCTTTAAGTATTCTTTCCTTATCGCTACTTCAAGCGAAGGGTGCCATTAAGGAGGATTCATGGAGGAAATAAATGGGACCGCGGCAGTGAGTGAAAGGACGGAAACAAAAAGAAACGCGAAGCGGAAGGTGTAGAGGATCCGCGAAGAACATTCATTATATGTGTGATGGAACCGTTAGAAAAGTAAACGTTACGTCGAAACGATTTACGGTTTAGTTATTAAAGCAAACGGCAGGCAATATCTAAAAGAATAAAATACATTTGACGTCTTTTTTTATTTTTTTTAAGAAAGAATACTTCAAACATCCTTTCTTTAAGCTAATTTGATTCGATCCAACGCCTGTCGGGCATATCGGTGCTGTCCGCTTAAAGCCTTTGGTCGTATAAACGTCGAATCTCGTCTTCCCCGCTTCGCACCGATGTTTCTCTTCCCACGAGTGACGCTCTCATTACTTAACCATAGGAAATAGCTCAAGTTGAACTGCTAATGTCAATATTTCACCAGATAGAAAACTGCATGAGGCAAGTTTGCAGCATTTGAGGGTTAAAGTGAATCGAAGCAAGAACATGAGGGTACAACAATAATATTTGCATACATACCCTAAACGATCAGTACGGACGTAGGGAAGTCTCCATGTAGGTTCTTACTCACATGCGTCTGTTTTTCTTGTAAGCAGTTTAAACAATGTAGGGGGAAAACAATTATCGATATTTTAATTAGTCAATAAAGAATTGTTCTTTGGTACAAGATGGCGAAATGAGATACGTGAAACACAAAATGACTCACGAGAAGATTCACATCCTTGAGTTAAGCAATGCTAAAAACTACGCTGCAAAAAAAAAGAGAAAAAAAGGGAAGATAACCTCTTTTATTCTGTCGTGCAGTTTGCCACCCCAATAATCTCAAGAATGTGTTCTAACTCGACTAGGAAACTATCCCTCTAGAGATTTACGTGCTACCTTTCAACCTCCTTACACAAATAGGTAAAAATACTGCGTCAAAATATAGCATGTAGAACACAAAGGGGCAGGACATTCGCGCCAATTTCATAAACTGGGACTCTTTCGGCCTCCTTGCTGAGGCCAATAGCTTGGGTGCTTGAAAAAAATTGCAGTTTCGCCCGAAAGGCGAAGCACTGATTGCGATAGCAAATTAGTGGATAGCTGTACGAAGCAAGGATAGTAGTTTTAGCAGCCGTATAAACCTGTAAATATTGGCTTACTAAATAAACTAACAATGATAGAATCTGTAAGCGTGACTGAACGAGGACGCAGGAAAAAACAGACATACAGAGACAGCGCTGTCTTTGTGTGTCTGCCTCTTTCTACGTCCTTGTTCAGTCACGCTTATTTTTAATCTTGTGGGTACTCCTGATCCTCGCCCCCTACTAACATACGCCCAGGCTGCTACCGCGCCTCTGACCGGCGTTCGTTCAACGTTGTCTCTACCCACATACGCGCAGGTTGGTGTCGCTCCTTCGGCCAATGTCCCCTCAATACCACTTGAGCCTTCATCGCCCCATCTGACCGCACTATCTGCCAGCGTATCGAGCGGCCCCTACTACCAGCCTTGGCGACAATCTCGTCCTATATGCTATTACTGTGGTTATCGCGGCCACATCTTACGTTTTTTCCGCAAGCGCCAACAAGATGAGCGTCGCGGGTACGACATAAGTGAACGCGATGCGTATTCTGCTTGGGTACCTTCTCAAAACCGGCGTTACGCTTCCCCTCCGCGCCGTTCCACATCTCCGCCCTGAACAACCGAGACACCGAATAGTTACCGCAACACCAGACGCCGCTCACCTTCGCCCTTCCGCCGGTCCTCATCCCCACTCCGGCCTGCCACGTTCACCTCTGACCGTCGCCCGTCAACCAAGTAATGCAGCTTTCGGAGGAAAAACTGCATTTACCGACAAGACTACAATTCCTCCAGCGTGCCCTTGTAATATGATGCCTGTGTTCGTTGAGGGTGTGCAAGTTGAAGCTTTGGCGGACACTGATGCCATTTTATCTGTTAAGCATGCTGATTTGTGTAAGCGTCTCAGGAAAGTTAGAATGCCTTACGATGGACCACTGCTCGTTGCAGCTCAAGGCGACTCTATCCGCCCTTCCACGGTTTGTACTGTGCGTGTAATGATCGACGGCATTATCCACCATATACAGTTTGCTGTGCTGTCGCCATGCTCCCACCAGCTCATTTTAGGATGGGATTTCCTTTCCTCTTCTTCTGCTGCTATATGGGCAACTTTTCGTACATATGGCCGACACCGATTAAAAGCTTGGCGATGAAAAGTACAAGCCACTTCGTCTGCTCGCTGCAGAAGTTACCGAGCCACCTCTAGGCTGTCAGCAAATTGTGACCATCACGTCCGACGTCATCGACCATAGAGATGCGTTAGTATTACCTTCTGCGCGTTGTTTCACAAAAGGGACAGCCATTGTATCAGGTTTTATTAGATTTGACAATGGGTCTGCGCTTCTCGCCGCAAGGAACACATCACCAGAGAAAATTCTCCTTCCAAAAGGCGCCACTTTGACTTTGGCTTGCGTTGGTGATTCCGAGCATCTTTATGTCGTTCCCCTGAAGGCGGCTTCTCCTGAAATCACTTAAGCTAGACATTCTCCCTCTGCCTCCGCTCTTGCGGCCGTAATCTGCCCCGACTTGACACCTTCGCAGATGCAACAGTTACTTGGTTTGTTGAAGAGGCATGAAACTTCACTCGACGCCCATTCTTCGACATTGGGTCATACTTGCCTCACAACGCATGACATTCAGACAGACGGCAGATCTATCGTACGTCGCCGGCCGTATCGGGTGTCTCTAGCCGAGCGCAAGATTATTGAGGAAAACGTCGCCGACATGCTGCAACGTGAGATAATCCACCCCTCTGCTAGCCCTTGGTCGTCTCCCATCGTTTTGGTCCGAAAGAAAGATGGCTCCGTACGATTTCGTGTCGACTGCCGAGCACTCAACAAGGTTACCCGCAAGAATGTATTCCCTATGCCTCGCATTGACGATGCCCTCAATTCTCTGCAAGGTGCCGAGTGCTTCTCCAGCCTGGATCTGCGTCAGGTTACTGGCAAATTCCGATGCACGAAGACGACAAAGAAACGACAGCGTTTGCAACCCCAGATGGCTTTTACGAGTTAAACGTCATGCCCTTCGGCCTCTGCAATGCTCCCGCAACTTTTGAGCGCATGATTGACACTGTTCTGCGCGGCCTGAATTGGGAAACATGCTTGTGCGATCTGGACGATATCGTTATTTTCTAATCGACATTTGCCCCGCACCTGCAACGTTTGGACGAGGTTCTCACATGCCGCGCTAACGCTGGTCTTCAGCGCAACACCAGCAAGACAATCAAGGTGTTAGGTCACATTGCGAGGAAGGATGGTATTCGACCTGATCCTGGAAAAATTTCGGCGGTGCTTTGCTTTCCTCGACCAGAAAAGACCAAATAACTACGCATTTCCTTGGCATCGCTTCCTATTTTCGCCGATTTATACGCGACTTCGCTTCTATAGCTGCTCCTTTACACAACCTACTTCGTTCTGGTGCTCCCTTCGTGTGGTCACCGGAATGTGAATCTGCCTTTGACCAGCTGAAGGGCACCCTCACATCTGAACCTATCCTGTGTCAGTTTGATGAGACTGCACCCACAATCTTGCACACGGACGCTAGCGGCCATGGAATTGGTGCTGTTCTTCTCCAGCGAGACTCCTCTTTGAGTGAGAGAGTCGTTGCATATGCAAGCCGCATATTCACACTTGCCGACAAGGACTATACCATCACCGAGCAGGAATGCCTAGCTGTCGTTTGGTCCGTCTAGAAGTTTCGCCCTTATCTCCACGGCCGCCATTTTCCCATCGTTACAGACCATCACGCCTTATGTTGGCTCTCCACACTCAAGAACTAGTTAGGACGTCTTGGTCGCTGGATTCTTCGTTGGCAAGAATATGACTTTGAGGTCATCTACAAGTCTGGTAAAAAGCACCAAGACGCAGACTCTCTTTCTCGCAGCCCGCTTCCTGCAGCCGCACTCATCAATGACTCTGCAACCACTTCAAGGACGCAATCCATGACGTCTCTTCTACGGCGATTTTGTCCTTCGCCACTCTTGATCATCTCATTTCGGACGACCATGAATCATTTACGTCTTTTCAACTCGCCGATTCTTACTGTCGACGTATTATAGACCACCTTCGTGGAGCTTCGCGCCCTCCTAACGCCAGGCTTCGTCGACAGCTGACACAATGCAAGCTACAAAACTCCGTGCTGTACCGTCATATCCATCATCCTGACGGACAACGCTGGGTGCGCGTACTGCCTCGCTGCCTTCGTGCTCGTGTCCTTCAGGCCTCTCATGACGATTTGACTGCTGGCCATCTTGGCATCCAGAAAACTTGAGACCACATAAGAAGTCGCTTCTACTGGCCTGGCCTGTTTACCAGTGTGACGAAATACGGCTCTTCCTGCGCCATTTGTCAGCGCGTCAAAAGCGGCCAACATCAGCTCCTGCCGGGCAGCTACTACCGGTCGCGTGTCCTTCGGAACCGTTCGAGGTTGTTGGCATTGATCTCTATGGGCCACTTCCCATGACTCCAGCCGGTAGTCGATGGATAGTAACAGCCGTCCACCACCTCACGCGCTATGCCGAAACAGCTTGTGTCAGTTCTGCATCTGCTTCCGAAGTTGCTACCTCCGTTCTTCAAGCCATATTCCTGCGTCGCGGTGCCCCTCGTGTACTTCTGAGCGACCACGGAAAGACATTTCTTTCAGAACTGGTAGGCGAAGTACTCAGAGCCTCTGGTACAACTCACAATACTTCAGGTTACCATCCTCAGACCAACGGCCTGACTGAGCAGTTGCATCGTACGCTCTCTGACATGATAGCCGCCTATATTCAACCAGATAACAGAAACTGGGACGCAATTTTGCCATTCGTCACTTTCGCGTATAACACTGCCGTTCAACGCACAACCGGTTACTCGCCATTCTACCTTGTTTATGGCCGTTCGCCCAGTTCTTTTCTCGACGTTTCTTTCTTTTCTGCCCCTGTCAGTCCATCTCCATCTTCCTGCGAAGAATCTGTTTCCCGCCTTGACCATTGTCGCCAGCGTGCCCGCTTCAACACCGAAGCCAGACAACAGGACCGCAAGAATCATTATGACGCATCTCATCGCATAGTTTTCTACCAGCCCGGCGATGAAGTGCTGCTATGGACTGTTCACACTCCGTTCACACTCCTGGTTTGTGTGAGAAGTTCCACTCCCGCTTTACTGGCCTATACATGGTCCTGGAAATTACTTCTGCCGTTAATCATCGTGTGACCCCTGTTGTTCCATCAACTGAGCACCGTTGCCGCTCTACCGAAGTGCTCCACGTTTCTCGTATGAAGCCCTTCACGCGGCGTTCCCCGTACCTTTAGGCCGCGGCCAGGATGGCCGCTCTCGCGCAGGGGGAATTAGTGTGGGTATTTATTGTGCACTTCTGCATCATCTGCATATTATCATCATCATGTGTATGCCCTCCTTCTTCATCGTGCGGGTAGTCGCATCATCATACTGGTCTGTGCCGAGGGTCCTTGGTCGCGTCTCTCAGGCTCAATAAAGGGCAGCCCTTACTGTGACGTCACAATTTATTTATACACACTGTCAATACCAATGGAGATTATAACAGGTGGGCAAAAAAGAGACAAGGATTTTAGTACAAGGCAAAAAAAGAAACATTTATAACTGAACGTCGCGCCATTGACGGCTGTAAGGCATGCAACAAAACGTACAAAACTAAATTGCACAGACAAAATGCAATTGGCACTGGGCTTATATGAGGACAAATGGAAAAACATGACACTGTTTCAAAATTGCGAGGCTGGCAAATCGTTTTCAATTGGTTTAGATAAACGAGCTAAGGAGGGGGTCAGGTTATTCCATTCTCTGATCGCCATGGGAAAAAACGACAATCTGAGGGTATCTGTATGGAATTTGTAAGACGCAAGGGTGTGGCAATGTTCTTGTGGGGGGTAGTTTTTGCTGTGGATTGCTTAATATAACGGGACATGTTTATATTAAGGTGGTTGTGTAATAGTTGGTACATTACCTTTAAGCGTGCCGATTTCGACTAGTTCTCTTACGGTTAGTAATACAGCCTTCTTAAGCAGTACTGTAAGCGAATCTGTTCGGTTAAATTTGTTAAAAATGACCCTAAGCTCTTTTCTTTGAACTCCTTGGAGCTTGTTGTTTAGTTTTTTTTCTGTACAAGAACCAATCAGCGTTTCCGTATTCCAGGATCTGTCTGATAAGCGTATTATAGGCCAGTAACTTTGTGTCTGGTGGTGCTAGCTGTAAGCGTCTCTTTAGTAAAAGCAGTCTTTTTAGTGCAGATAATGTGATGCATTGAATATGAGAATCCAATCGTAGATCTTATGACAAATATGACACTAAGTATTTGTGCTCCTTTAGACAGGTTAGTTGAATTAATGGTATAATTAAAGCTGAACTAAAGTTTTTTTCTAGTTATGGGTAACAGAGCGGACTTTATTTCGTTAATGTGCATTTGCGAGTCACTGCACTACACTACAACTGCCCCGTTCTATCATGGATCCAAACCAACTAGCCCGCCAATGTGCTTTATCTAAATTAACCAGCACTGTGTCACGCGGGCACAGGTAAACATGAAGAAATCTCGCTTGATGAGCGTGGAAACTCGCTGTCAAAGTTCTGTAGCGATGAATCGCGGCAGCAGCAAGCGAACGGACCTTCATGCATTTCTCGCTTCAACGCGAACGAAGCTTGAAAAGCACAGCGCATACGAAGCTACCGGCACAACGCGCTCTCTGCAGACATCGCAGATCGCTTTGAAGATGAGCCCCGCGCGGGCGAGCACTTTCGCGGGCGCGCAGATCGCTTTCGAGACACGAGCGCCGGAACGCGTCTCTACGGCGTCCGCCAAAGGCGTGTACTACGGCGGCTGTGATTCGCGGGGCCAACACCGTAGTAGACGTCGCGGTTGTCTCCACTCTGTACGAAGTGGCGGGCGAGGAGGAGGTAGAGGCACGCGAGCAGCCGCAAGAGAAGAACGCCCCTCCCCTCTCGCCTGAACCCCTTGCCTCGCGCCAGACTGGAGAGAGCACAATCGGGGCCGCGTTCCTCGCTCGCGCATGCGATATTGAACCGCGTTCGCCGGCTCACCCTACCAAGCCTTCACTCGCCCATACAGCCTACGGCGCGAGGCGACGGTTTTATCGCCCTTGGACTTTGTAGGGAACCTCACGGCGACGCCGACGGCAGAAATGCGCCTGAAGTGTTCATATATTTGCTATCGCAATAACAAAGAAACAAGACAGCATTCTTAACTGGAGTTTTGATCAGCTCGACACGCCAAGCAACGCCAACTTCATGGCAGCGCTTGCGGATACTCTGCGTGATTGGGCAGCACGAGTGGTCATACAGCTTCAGATGACGGACTCTAGCTTCGAAATAAGCGCTAAAGGTTGGTGTTGCGAATGTGTACCGCATAAGGTTAACGCATTCCATCAAAGCAGCTCCCTCTGCTCGCAGAACCGACATTTGGCGTTGCTTAGGTTATCAATATTATGGAAAGCCTTCACCCAGGTTGTCCAAAAGTAGTATGAGCTCTTAAAGCAGCCACTCATTGCGACGAAGTTTTTTTTCATACCTGAACTCCTAAGCGACAACGCGCTCCCAAGCATTCCTTTTTCATCCTGTTAATGATGAAATATCAATACTCGAGTATTCAGGAAACTACAACTTCCTAAGAAGCTAATATCTGTGCCGGGTCAGTATGGTACTTTGAAAGAGACTTCGCCATCAGCTTTTCGTTTGCGTATCTTCTACGACCGTAATAAACATAAACGACGCTAGTATATATAACTTCCCACGGTGCACACATCTATTTATTACCTTTACACATCGCACTGTCTTTCCCGTTCTGCTTATGCTGATCGTACTGTTTGCATTGTTATAATTCGACACCAACAAAGTTCAAGGAATTAACAGAAGCTATTTATTTTTACATCTCAACACATTTTTGGTTCAACACGCATCCGGCCCCGCATTTCTAAAAACAACCAGGTTACAAAACAACACCTTTGTGTTTGGGTCCGGCGTCACTGACGTCACCACCGACGTCTTCCAGGCAGACCAGGGCTGCCGTGATGGAGGCGTCTGCGTCCACCACATTTCCTAACCCTACAACGCCGCACACATCCGAAGTTGAGGGCACGCAGGAAACAGAAGCCGGCAAGACTAAATATTCAACCGAATGGCTTGCACAGTCGTAGGCAAGCATTATCAAGAAGTTGCAGTGTGCTGCCTCTATTTTGACATTCACTGCACCTGCTCATAAAGTGTCTTGCAGTCGCGAATAAACAAGACATATTCGTACTATGTTCCTTAATGAACGCAGTCCATATAATTTCAAAAACCAGTACACTACATTCACTAATTGTACAACGTGTGCACAAGATATGCTGAGTGCCGCACTGGTATATCTTGAGTAGGAGAATGCTCCACAAGCTACCGTCATTTTGTACAAAGAAAATGCAAAACTGGCCTCACCGATTGCCAGCATGTGTAGTACTCCCCCTGGTGGTGTCTCTTTTACTTTTATCCTCTCTTTTACACTCCCCTAGCGCAGGGTAGCAAAATAAATAGTATGATCTCCTTAACCACCCTGCTATCTTTTTCTCTCTCTCCCTCTCGATGAAGTCGAAAATTATTATTGCCATCACAGCCTGATTATTAAGTCTATGTAAGTGGTCAGGCGTCAATTGAGGCTGTTTAAAAGTAAGAGCAAAAATAAGAAGATCCGCATTATCAATCGCTTATCACTCTGATAACTCCAGCAAGTCTGTAAGGATGAGACGAGTGTGCCCGAGTTTTTCCTCTTTGCGGCCAATTAAAAAAAAAATGCGCTCTACGCAGTTTCGTATTGCTCGCTCATTATACTTCCCTGTGGCAGTAAATACCACGCTGTCCCCCTCATTACATAGCAGAGGTAGAACACAGCGGCTTATCATTCACAAGGATCAGGATCAGACCTGGTATAACGTGAGGACTGCATGATCGCGACCCGCTGATCCCAGTGCAATAATGCAGGCGGAGCGTCGCTCGGACCACTTACGAAGCCCTAAAAGAAAAATAATGGGAATATAACCCCTATACAATATTGATTTGCTGCCCAGCTTTGCATTTTCTCATAATCGCCATTTGCGATTATCCATCAGTTTGCACACGACACCTTTAATCTAGCATTCAGCAACGCATAACACTATAAGCTACTGTACAGCTCATGACAGCGGTTCGAAAGCTTTAATCTAAAGCTGAAAAAAAAAACACTACAAGCATTCCTTTGGCTACTATCTTCCGCCCATGAGTTCTCCGAACATTGCTCTTGTTTTTACTCCTTGGCCGCGGCCATCTATAAGCCAAGTCGTACGTAGCATTAAGCGGTTAGAAGGACAAGCAGCGCAAGCGTTAATGAAAGTTTTAAGGCAGCAATAAAGCTCACTTACGGTTCTGTTTTATCCTTTTATTCTTATTTTATCCTCCGCTGCGCCGTCCGTTCGGGCGCGCCGGAAGGATATGAACTGAGACAGGGCAACGAGTGTGAGCGGGCGGGCAGGAAAGGCGAGTTTTGTTCTTTTAATTTTTTCCCCCTTCTTCGTTTTGCAGCCTGCCCACAGCCGGGCGCAGTGCTCGTCGAGAGAGCGGCCTGTCTCGGGCGTGATGTAGTGTCGCAATACCCGTGTCGAAGGGTGCCTTTGGGCACTGTTAAGTTATTCCGTACGATGGCCATTGGCCGAGCGTTCCCGAAGAAGAAGCTGTCCGCCTTCGCGTCTCGCCTCGCTGACGTACAACACCACAAATTACGAGCCGCCAGCTCGCGGAATTTCACTCTGCGCTGCCGGACCGCGCCTTCTGGGAGCCCCCCGTGCCTCGGCCGTGGGCGCTGCCGCGTCGCCTTCGTCTCGTCGTCGCCACCACCACTGCCGTCGTGCGATGAGAGAAGCTCCGTAGAATAAGGATTGTAAGAGGAAGGGAGGTCCGCGAAAATGATTCTTGCGCAAAGATCTCTGCGCTCTCTCACTGGTTCTTTTTCCTTCCTTTCCTTTTTTTTTTTTTTTTACTCTTTCCGCTTCCTTTTAGCTTTGATGTTCCCAAAGGCATTCTTGCTCTTTCCTTTAAGCTCTCGTGTTCGTACGTCTCCCAGCAGAGATTTGTGGGTCGCTCGTGTACTTTGCAGCCGGGTAGAAAAATAAATAATGACTGACAGCGCGGCGTGCGCGGTGCTGCGACGCGGTAGATGGCAGGGCGGCCATTCAGACCCTGTCTTCCGACGTGTTAGTTCAATAATGACTTACTCGCGTTGAGCAGAAAAAAAAATAGGGAACGAAAAGAGTCTGATGCGCTGTGCGAAAATGACCGAGTCGGCCTCCTTTTCTTTTCTTTTTATTTCTATTTTATAGAGTGAACAACATTTCTCGTCCGACTTCGGATTACTTTATTCTTTTAACGTTAACGATCGTTAGGTTTGAAGCGGCTAGGTAAAACACGCTGACTACAGTCGCGTTCTGTAAGCTTGTTTGTGCGCGCCTGACAAATGTGACTGAAATCACAACTATGATAAGAATAAGATGCGGCTTGCGAGCAGGCCCTGCGTTTCTGTCAGTCAAAGGCATATTAGCTCAAGATAAACTGTAAAGCATGAATGCACATGTCATTAAAGCAAAACTGCACATAGCTAGGGCTTTTCAGGTCAGGGTTCATTGCATTTGCATTCTCTTAAACAAGCGATAGCTTCAGGCATAATTCAGAATAAGGCGCCATTCATTCGAATTCCTCGTACATCGCGGAAATGACAGGCGAAGGTAGAGGAGGTGAGATAATCAGTGTTGAGTGTCGACCCCTCAGCTGTCAAAAAAAATAGATAAATTAGTCCTGGTGTTTTACGTACCAAAACCACGATCTCATTACGAGGAACGCCGTAGTGAGAAACTCCGGATTAATTTTGATACCTGGAGTTATTTAACGTGCACCTTTAGTTTAAGGGCACGAACGTTTTTGCATTTCGCCTCCATCGAAACGCGACCGCCGTCGTAGGGATCCAACCCTTGACTTCGAGCGCCACGCGATGAGCACTGGACTACTGCAGCGGATCCCTCAGCCTTCGTCTGGCCGTTTCTACGCTGTACAGGGTATGCCGTACAAACAACACCAAATATCTGCCCTGGTGAACTCTTTCGAAGCAATCTTGGTAAGCAACACTCATCGCTAGCGCTACGCTGTATAGTTCCCCTGCTAAAGGCGAATAGGAAAGTTAGCTTGTACTACAATATGCATCGCTAGATATCGCGTCATATGAAAAAAGGTTTGGCCTCAGCTCGGCTAAATACTTTTTGATAAAGCGAAGCTTGGCTGTGCAGGCAGAAAAACTACAATTACGAGACATAGCCTGGCGTGATATTATCGTTCTCTATTGTATGGAGGGAGTCAAATAATATGGGCTACCGGAATGTTCGGGCATCCCACAAACATAAAAAAAGATCCAGTTGTTAATAAACGTGAAAGAAAGTAAGAAAAAGAAGAAAATCCCAAAGGAAAAGCGATGAAAGGACTAAACGCCACGTAATAATAACCGTGTAGTGCGACCTCACATTCCAAATGCCGACTTCGAAGATAGTATTAACAACGCGAATTTTAAAAGCAACTGATCACATTAATGCGCGAACGACCAACCTATAAAATGCATGCGACAAGACAGTGACCGCTATAACGTAAAACTATCCCAAACTTTTCAATTCCAATTCTGCAATTACCCTCCGCGATAGGTCAAAAACTTTTTTGGACCCCCCCCCCCCCCCTTCACCTGTCTGTCACGCGACGTCACGAAAACAGCGATAGCTCAACATCTGATATGACGTGCACACACTAATTATGCATGATTCGACCGAACGAAAGAAAACAGTTATTTCTTATTCGACGCCTTTTCACCACTAGCCCTCGGCTATTTTGGTCAAGAGTTTTCGGGCTGCACACACTTCACCTGCCTGTCACGCGACGTCAAAAAACCGCAAAAACTCACCGCGTCATAGTGACGTGTATGCATTAAAGGTGTATTAATATGCCGAACATTACTGAATTTTCTTCTGAATAGACGCAGGCTGCCCCGTTCCGAAAGGAATAAAAGATAGCTGCCGCCGATTACTCAGGCGCTGGCTACTCGCACCTGCTGGAGAGCATAGGTTTATTTGCGTGTAATAAAACTTTTTGCGTGGCCGTGTAACGTTTTCGAGCACTTTCGGCGCGTTTACAGCCTCGTTCTGCCAACTCTTCTTTGCTGAGGATCCATTTTAGCATCATTCTTAAGCTTCCGTTGCATGCCGCCGCGATTGTCGACGAGCCACCGCAAGCTATGTAAGGTAAAGCGCACTAATCGCAGACGCCGGCAGCACCCTCTTCCTCCGGTTAACGATTTCAGTGCAGTGGCTCGGCCCCATCGAATCCCTCTCCACTTAAACGTGCTCCTCGCCTCTTGTGAGCCAATTAGATAAGACAAGCCGCTCAGGGCAGACAATGTCATTCGTTTTTCAAGCCAACAAAAGTGACCTCCTATGAACGAGGAGAGCATCTGATTGGTCCGTTGAGACAACCCTGCGGGTGACCGCCCGATGCTTGCGTCGGCGGTTACGCACATTTGACGTCAGTAGATTGGAATAAAAACATATTGGAATAGTTTTACGTTATAGGGCCCATTGTGGCAGAACTACAGCCATCGCAAATGTTCTAACAAATACGTAGCTGAGCTCACGACAGTGTGTACTTTATTATAGTTCACTGCATGCTAATAAATGTCGAATATGTCGCTAAGATCTTCATGATCCCCTTCGAGCAGCCCGAGGCCGTGCATATCATTATCAAGTGGGACTAATTTGTGCACAAGTTGATGTTATCCGGTAAAAAGATTGTGAAGCTTTCCAGTTACATGTTCTGTTTTCATGTTCTGTCAAAGCGATTTCCATTCGTAAATTCAGGGTCATGTCGGTCACATTCTTCATTAGAATTGGGAAGTATTCCTTCCCGCACGTTCCGACATATGCTTTCCGCCATGCACGAGCAGCAGTGTCCTGGGAGAAAATAGTAAAATCTATGAACCTTGAGTACTGATAGACACACGTCAAGTTAGCGGGTCATACTTTGAAAAAGGTAACCATGATTTTTCTACGGCGCATTAATCTATATTGGCACGGACGTCACTGTGCGTGGTGACTACCTAATATGAATCATTGTGCTCGTTAAAATCATCAGATTTCGAATAGGTTGCAGCTACTTACTGTTTCTTGGAGGGTCTCCGGAAACAATACATAGCATTTACACGTGAACATCATTGATGGTAGTTACGCAGAGGCTGCCGATGAACACTTTGGCTCTCGTGTAAGCGCAGACCATGTTTCGGACGCCCTTTGCTTCGCCGTCTGTCATAGGTAACCGGATGATCTCTTCAAGATTGTACGCAGTACGTATGAAGACGTGACAGGCATTCCGAGCATCTTAACGTGATATGCTTTCGCAAAACAAGGAAGTATTTTGTTTTTTTTACTGCGCTCTCGGCACAACTAGTGCACCTGTTTTTCTCTGTACCAAAACTTGCGACTCTGAGTTTTCTGAAGTGAAGAGTGCACACTCTAGACTGGAGAGGCTCGCAAGGCCCGGAACTACGCCAGCAAGTGCCTAGAGAAGAGCTTCCGGTTTTCGCTGCTTCGCAAGAAGCAGCGCATCGCCGGAAGTTTGTCGAAAGACGTGACAGCAACCGGTCGTGGACAAGGCGCTGCTTCTTCCTTGAATATCGAGGCAAATGCACCTCCGGGAGTAAGCAGACCAGGATAAAGTCTTTGCATCATGTGCAGCGTGTTTTCTTCTCGCGGTGATCTCGCATTTAAAGAAAGGGACTTCGGTCCGTATAAAGCGAAAAGGTCAGGTAGAGCGCCACGCATTAGGCTTAGACATTTTGTGCCCTGGAAAGTTTTGTTTACGCAGCAATGCTGGAGGTTCGCTTCCTGCTTCATCCTTCAGTCTTGGAAACTCATCAGGCTATTAAGGCTTGCACTTCTATGAGAAATGTTGCTGGCTTCGTGGCTTGTAAAGAAACTCCTAACCTATATTTGATTTTGACGCGAAAATTGTGGTGCTTTTTAATGCAAGGTTGCGCTGGTGTTGCATTAAGAAAACATATGGCGTCCTTTTAGAATCTAAGGTCCAGCAGATATGAAAAGGAGACATCACTGACATGCGGAAAGTTTTCTTTGCTAAGAGATACCAAACCTTCCTATGCCACTGCAACGTTTATTCTAGGAAAGCTGAGGCATAACTGTCGTTGCCAGCAGCTAATGGCTTGTGTGCAAACATATATCTCGTCCTGAGATAAAAGCAATTAGGACTTGCGTGGATCTAAGTCGCTGGCGTCATTTCCTTCCCCTTGCTGTGTGAGAGGTGCTTTCGCGTAAGAACACAGGCGTCTGCAAGTAAAGTTCAGTTAGAGGCGTCACATGTGGCGTCTACCATCACGTAGTTCTTTGTTGACATTAAACACTACATGCTGTAGTGCATCCAGTGCTATAATGTTGCTCCAATAAAGATAGTTATGAAAACAACTAAGTAAGGACTTTGCGAAGCTTACAAATAGTTTTTAAAGCGATAGTTGGTCTGGGCTTCCTCCTTTAATCGTTTTGCTGCCGCCGGTGCCACCGGTGTACGTCGCTGGAATCCCAGATTACCATGCCCCAATTCTTTTTTTTTATTATTATTGAAGCAGATCCCACGCACTGTGGGAACTGATGTTATGCAATGCATTTTCTTGGTAGCTGCCTACCAAGAATCGTTTGAGATTGCACAGAGCGTTACCGGATGGACCAACGTGTTTGTGTAAGACGAGCAGGTATGTGTCTGACACAAGCGTCTGCATGACGACAGCAGGAAGACGACGGTGACGACGATCGTGTGACGGCCAACGGAATGATTTTTCCTCCAGCCGTTCGATGCGACCTTATGACATGCCTGTTGTTGGGTTCTACATAGGTACTGTATACGAACGTAAGCGAGAGAAACACGGATTGTGACGTAATCAGCAACTACGTGTTATACAATCGCACTTGCCTATGGGGATGCCACGTGGTCTATGTGAAACGACGATGGCATTTTCACTCTGGCGATGAAACGTGTAAACCTTCTCGGCCCGGGGCGATCATGAAGGCAGCACATGGTCGCAGTTTCCACGTTGGGTTCCCCACTACGAGCGAAGTACTGAAGAATGTGAGCCGATCCCGCCGCCGGTGCAGTCTGACACAGCGTCTCGAAGCACGAGCTGTCACGAAGAAAGCGCACGAGAAACTGTCACTTGACGCGTGCGACAAACGCCTGAAATAGCTAGTCGGCTTTGTCACGAGAGGAGTATGCGCGCGATGGGGGCCTAGTGTTTAGAGCATTGAGATGCTGTGCTAGAAAGCAGAGGACAGATTTCACTGTCGGTCATGAATCTGTTTTTATTGCCGAGTTCCGAAGCGAGGCGAAACAGGAAACGTCTACCTATGTGTACAGCGCAAAGTATCTAGAATGAGGCAAAGAATGCTTGTAGTTAATGAGTTGCAGTGCCGCGCGAGTGTGCCAGCTCAGGGCTAGCAGAATATTTCCAGTTTGATTCAGATTATACATCGCAACCACTTCGACGATGCTGGTGCAACGAATACTGCTCATATACGGTTGACCTCTTGAGCACCCCTTAAAATTATTCACTCGTGCCATGCTCTGCACCTTATTCATAAAGCGATGGCTAGGCGAAAGAATATGAAAGAAACCAGTGAGCGAAAGCCAGCATAAGAGAAAGGAGGGAAGAAGTCATGTCCCTCCGTTTCTCTCCCACGGGAGAATCTCACGTATATAAGAACGAAGAACTCAGAACAGAGACATCGTTAACTAAAGTTTTCTGCCTATTACCTAAAGGATATTGCTCGTGCGCATCGGAGAATATTTACTGCAACCGATATGGCACAGTACAATGCAACACTTACTGCGTATATTATTGCGCTAGCTCTCGCATCACTGCTTTGCATTATATGTGAAACAGCTACGTTTTCAACTTATGTGTGCAAAAAAAAAAACATAAATATGTTTTAGTTGTGGCATCCAGCATTTTTTTTTTTCATTCTTAAGTGCCCAGCTCCATTACACTCGTCCAACAAAGAAAAGTAAACAGTTGCAAACATTTTACTATTACGGTTGGCAACCCCTGGCCTGGATATCATTAAATAACCCCATACTTTCAGTAAATATCAACAAGTTAGAAAAGTTAGAGATGTTCGCTGCTTATCAATTGCTTGGCAGAAATTACGCCGCGATACTCAAGTGCAAATAAACAGCCTCTTCAGTGTAGCATTCACCCCAAATGTTCAGCTTTCGTCACTGCACACAGTATTAAACGTAGCACATATAAACGACGCCTAGGACAAAAGTAGCGACAAATAAAGGTAGCGAAAATCAAGCAAGCTACAACAAAACATCACTCTTTGTTCGAAAGTTCTCAGACGGGAATATATCGGCCGAGGGGGATGGAATCACGCTAGCGTCCAAGGAAGATTACACCGAGTATTATATGGATGTAGTGACGGCCGCAAAACAAGAACAATACACTTGAGCTTCAGCAGCACAGTGTATCAGGGCGTATGTCATAACTATTTCTGTGCACTGCTATGAACACTGCCTTTTTTGAAAGACACTCGTGCCCATATATGTGATCATGTATCTATCTCGTCCCTTCACGCCATTCGTCCTAATATATCACGTGACCATCGTTTGTTTCCACATAACGCACGTAAAACACCCAGAGAGTAAAGGAAGATGCGTAGGGCCCAAGGAATCACCTTTCACAGAGCGCGGGATGTCAGTCCGATCAAGTGCTTCAAGGACAACTCTCTTGATATAGCGAGACATAGCATCCTCAAACTTGGCAGCATCGCAGAGGATGCTGCTGAACCTGAACACAATCTCAGCACGCTATATGCCTGTCATTGATTGCATGCCAATGGCAAAGAGCGCGTGCCCACTCTGCTGCCCGTGTGGGAGGGGACGAGCCAATAAGAAACCACGGCGTGCTTCCAGTCTTCGCTCTTCGCTCATTGTGCACCGCCGGATCAAAAGACGCCCGCGCCACGCCCTCCTCCCAAACGGGATGGCAAAAGTAAGCGGTGCTTCGCGTGACGCCAACAATGGTAGGCAGGTCAGCCTCTAGAGAAAATAGTGGCCCGCTTTTCCGCGTCTGAGTACAGCCCCCCGATCGACTATCACGGCCGCCTTGTGCCAAACGTATTCTTTTATGTTTCTCTTCACAAACTTGTGAGCGTTCTATTGTGTATGGCGCCCATGCATAAGAATACTCGAATTGTGACTGGATGAACAACTCCAGTTCGAACGACGGCCTATATTTACTCACCAAATACGTCCCCGGACATCCAGTGGACATACAGGACACACGGGTGGAGTCAAGGGCCGAGACATTGCAAATGTCAAAGCCACAAAAAAAAGAAAAACCTGATATTTTAAAACCATGCCGTTTGAGTCAGGGCTAGCACCGTAGCCACCTACGTCACCTAAGTGCTAGAGGAAAGGAATCGAATAAAAATAGAGCGAGCATCACTGTTGGTTTGTAGGTAACTGCATGTCCTACGGGACGTTCTAAAATTGTTACTATTTGTCAGAGCGAATTTACGTCTTGTTTACAAGCACCGGAGATCTTATTTCTAGACATAAATGGCCCTCCAAATCTAAGTAAGTTTCTTTGTGGGATTGGAAGAACGTACTTTCTGTTTGTCCGTTTATTTGTTTGTGTGGTGTGTTTTTCTTAACAGTCTGTGACTAGAGGCATTTTTATGTGCGTGTTCGTATACGCGTGCGTGACACCACCGAGGTTTTCGTCTAGCAATGCCAGTGGTTTCACCGACAAGGGGGGGGTCCCCTATTTTCAGCCTGCTCTTTGCTGCATGGTAATGTACAGACCCGACGCTTCGTTCCGCACTCTGTTCCACTGACTAACCTGAACGGGGATCGAATGAGACATTTCGTGTTATTTACGCCCCAAGAACACGCCTTTGGGAAACAGTGGCCGAAGGTCGACAGTGACCAGACGTGCGCTATCATGGCTCCCGAGGCTAAGTGCTACTCCCATGCGCACTCGCCGAGTCATCCCAGAATTTAGTTCTGGGTCCTCAATATTCTCTCTTTAGTTTCTGTGGAAAAGATTCTGGTCAAATTTCTTTTATTAGACAGGATTATTTACGCAGGATGTCGGTAGATCACGGAGGAAAAGAAAATAAATCTCCGCCTCTACCAGTCCGCGCGTGCGCGTGTGCGCGTGTGCGCGTGTGCGCGTGCGCGTGTGTGCGTGTGCGTGTGCGTGTGCGTGTGTGTGTGTGTGTGTGTGTGTGTGTGTGTGTGTGTGTGTGTGTGTGTGTGTGTGTGTGTGTGTGTGTGTGTGTGTGTGTGTGTGTGTGAACTGGTATTTTACTAATTCCTGCAGGTACAGTCGGGTTCAATAGGAGCTGCAACCCCGGTGCCCGTGATTGAAGGGGCTCAAAGACTGCACGGCGGCGCCGACATACGAAAAATTACAGAACTGGACGCAGTTCCAATTAGTGGTACTTATTACCCAATCTTTTTCTTTTGTCAGAGCCTCCGTGCAGTTGTGGAACCCCTTCTACCACGAGTACCGGTGTTGCAGCTCTTATTGAACGTGACTGTACATCACATGAAAATGCGATCACTATTGAGCGATAAAACGGAGGCGGGAAAAGCCCCGAGATGAAATATTTCTAAAGATTGTTTTTCGCGGCACAGTATACAAGCAATGTTTCGAAATGCGGACAGTCAGAAAAACTGAAGAATAAGCTTCGCGCAAGAACTCCCATAAACAATGTCGATAAAGGAAATGAGAAGACATCACAAAATTTGGCAGGATCTAGGGCGGCTTGCACGAACGTTTAATAATGAAAAGTATAAGGAATTTAATAACATGCTATTAAATGCAGCGCATCGATAATCTTTTGATGTATTATCTCATGCGCTATCCGAAGTGCAATGTATGTTTCCTGTGAGTTAAAAGGTTATCGAACAGGGATAGAAATTTCTCAAGAAAGTTATCAAACCTTTCATTTCAAGAGTAAGCTATAGAAGCTCATTTCTATATTATGATCAAAAACAAGTGTTTTAAAAGTAACAATAAAATCATTCAACTCACACGACTGTGATGAATTCTATATGTGTACTTCTTTTGCCTGCCTCAAGGAGTGTTCGCAAATGCTTCAATGGCAGCTATTTTGTGAGAGTAGCCGATGAAAGTTATACGATTAAGGAACAAGGTCTGCCACCGTGTGTCTCTTGGTATCTTTACTGCCTACCCATAAATTTTCAGAACAAAGCAAAATAATTATTTGGTTAACTTTCCTGTACCCAGTCTAACCTATACCGCCAACTTAGCAGTTTCTTAGCAACCATGCCACTCAGCCAGTTTTCCTGCTTCCCTTCGCGTTAACGTTTGGGAACGCGCATTTTACTTCTGACGACGCCGGGCTTTCTGCACAAATGACCGTTTCCATTTATTTTTCTTCTGGTGCGCATTCATTATGCCCCCCACCCCCTCCGACCTTTGCTTCTTACACTTGACACATTTCAGGCGAAGGCAATGAAAAAGCAATCGATCTTTTACCGGTCCATTTTCTAACCTGCAGTACCGTGCTGACCCCTCTGTTTGGAACCATCTTTTCGAACGAATAGCAAAAATAAGAAAGAAGGAAGGCAACGGAAATGTTGAGGAAAGCGCACACGTCGGGAAGAAAGGAAAAGAGCGAGGCAACAGCGAAAGCCGCCTTATTATCTGCGAGCGCATCGCAGCGCGCGAAGCCCGCGTGCTTCGCCGAGCAAAGAAAAGCCTTTTCAGCCAACGACAGCGCCGAGAAACGTTTCACAGTTCATTTCATCTGCACCACTATCAGGCTAATGAATTCACGAACGCAGTGCTCTCTTCGAAGCCGTGTAATTAAGAGGCCCGCGCGAGCGAGCGCGAGCGTTCGAGTGCTGGGCACCCGCTTGTGGGTCTCAGTCTCTTTCTCCCCAGGATGTTGGTGCTGTTTCTCTTTCTCTCTGTCTCTCTCTCTCTCTGGCAGCCCGGGCGTCTTTCTTGAAAGCGGTTCCTTCTAGCTCCGACAACGGTGTGCAAGCCCCTTCCCATTTGCCTTCTTTCCCATACCAAACCTTTTGTTCGCTTTTATCACTTGAGCGCAACACCCGTTTTTAATTTCTACCGCTTTCACTTTCCTTTTTTTTCTCTCTCTCCATGTATCTCTCTCTCTCTCTCTCTCGTTGGGCTTGAACGTATATATCTATATAGTTCACTCTTAAACTGCGAATGCCATCAACACCATCTGTTGACAGCTTCCGTGACAAAAGACCATTCACGCGAAAGACTTCCTTACTGTCTTCCGCGTATCACCCCGTTCGGTCCCTTTCTATTTTTCTTTATTTTCTTGTTTTTCTTGCCTTCGTTGCTGTGTGGTCGGTTGTGAAAGCGCTTTCTTTCGCGGCGTACTTCTAGCTGCTTTTTCTTTCTCAGCGCTTTGTCTCGCCGGGCGCTTTGTTCGGCATTGTCAGGCGTTTTACGCAACGGCTAACATTGCGCCAGCCGTTTGGCGAAGTTGTTAATTGAGAAGTGTGAAATGGGCAACCAGGCTACATACACCACGTGCGAAGCGACAACGTGCTACAGGATGTTCGTTGAAATATTCTGTAGAGTATCTGAGAAATGAAGGCTGGTTGCAGGCGCGTCTTTGTATACAAAAGAACAATTTTGCGGAGCTCATATATTTTTTATGGGCAATTAGCGAATGGTATATGGCTGGATAAGGGCATCGAACGCACATTGTTTCTTCTCCGCTATTCAAAACAATAATAAAACCGTTCTGCGCTTCCTTTCTTATCACCAACAGTAAGTTCGTAAAACTTCTCTATTTCTTTAAGAGTTCCACTTTGTTTCACCTCCATGGCTGAGCAAAATATTTCAAATTCCGTTTAAACACAACTCGTGTTACGCTGCTTAACTTCGACTGTAGCGCGACCAATATAACGACAGCCGTGAGGCACTTTCGTCAAATTTGCCTTCAGTGTACTCCTCCCCAACACTCTGCCGAGGCCCTTTTGCAGTGCCTCTTACCGCGCTAAAGATCCTCTACCGCTCTGGTCGCGCCTGTATCAGCCTCTTTTCGTCTTAACCCGCCTGATGGCTATTGACTCGGGGCAAACTGGACCGAACACCGGACCGACTCCCACTCCTACTGCCAAGTACTTCATCGCCGAATAGGAGCGGAAAGGAACGGAAGAGCGAGGGCGAGGTTCCCTTTGAAGCTCATAACCCGCGGCTGGCGTATATTTGACCGACCTCGCACATGGGGATCAGCGGAGAAGGAGGAATCAACGGCCGAGTGGTCGTAGGGCCGCAGGGAGGGGGGGGAGGGGGGGACAGCGATAAGGCGAGGGCGTGGGAGGGAGCACGGGCGGGTGTGAGAGCTCCGATACAGACGTCGGAGCGTTCGGCGAGTGGTCCACGGAACGGAATCGTCTGTTCAACGGCGCGTTCTCTGCCGCGGCCAACGAGGTTAAAAGTTTTCTCCGTTCCACAGGACAGACCCGAGCGAGGCTCTTATTCGATTTCACGAGCAGCCGTCGTGTAGCTGTGGCAGTGGCCGCGGCGTCGGAGAGCTCGCCAGGCTTTCGATTGAGTTTGACCGCTCATCGAGCTATCCACCTGATCCGGGGCTTCTCGCGACCTCCGCCTCCATCCAACCCCACTTCTGGCTCGCGCAGATCGGTTCTTGCGTCGGCGGCCCGCAAATCATCATTTGTATCAATCGACGATGGTTACATCCTCCTCGCCCGCCCTCGTTCGGCTCTGTCATTCTCGCTCTCGGCTCTTCCTCGGGCGTTCTGCACGGCTCTCGCCACGCCTGCAGTTATGGCGTTGGCCCCGCGGCGCTGTCTGCGACTACGTTCAGGGTGTCGAAACTTGTCCGCGAGTCGAGCTCTTTCCAGTCTATAACATTTTATTCCCAAGCATTTTCTTTTTGAAATTCTCGCGCTTTTCGTTATTCGATCTCGCTGAAGGTGCACGGATTCGCTTTCGACGCGCAATGCCTGGAGGGAGGGTGGGATTCAACAGGCTTCATGAGACAATAAATTTGCTATTCTTGTTTCTGCAAGAGTAATCGTATCAAGCGCTGACAATGCACTTGCCCTCCGTGTTTCGACCTCACATGGTCGTTAATTCGGCGCTGCCTGAAACAGCATTTTGCTGCAAGATCTAATTCCGCCGAGAGCCGTCAAGCTTACGAAGCATGTTTGGATGAGGATTACTGAAGTTCGCATCGACTACTTTTGGGCCTACCGACTCCGTTACTCTAAATCCGTAGCCAGGGCGGAAAAGTACCTCTGCAAGGGGTTAAAAGCGGTCACGGCATGCGAGCATAATATTGCCGTTTTCGAGATAGTTAAAATTGTTGTATGTGCGCATACTACTCACTCGAGAGGCGCGCGCAAATTTTCTCAGCTTCTTTTTATTAAAGAGCGGCTAGAAAAGTCGGACAACTCAGGTAACGCGCATTGCTTAGCAAAGTGGAATGTGCAGTCTGCTACAAAAGTGTACAACCCACGGTTCTCTTCGTCTTCGTCCAGCCAGTCTCTGTGCGTTGGTAGCGTGCAATCTGCCTGCTGCAAGACTGCTTTTCTCCGTTGCTGTCGCCGATGACTGGTGACCGTATAGCCGCAACTTACAAGAGCCGGCACGCTCCCGAGACAAGACTGTGGCCTTTGCGTTTTGCCGACAGAGTACACAAAGAAGCGCCAGTGGGTTCTCTTCACCACGGTGTTTCGCCATTCGTTTCCCAAAATGTGGAAATAGTACACCTTATTTCTCTTCCTTCGTCGGCATACATACATCTCGAATGCGCGTGCCTTATACAGTAATTGCTTCCGCCTGAAAGTAGACGCCCGTAGGGATATTCTTTCCTTCTGGCGTCTTGAATTCGGTGCCATTCTTCATTAAGTACAAAAGAGTTTTATCTAGCGAAAACACCCGCGTTTGGTCGGGACATTTTCTCCCCGTCTTTCTGACGGCTGAGAGATTGCTTCAGACCATACGGCGTACGGTCCAGCTTCCTTTAAAGCCCATACCCCAGAGTTGAACGCAAGGCACCGCTCACACAGGCGTGCAAAATGTGCGCCACCATAGCTTTTTCTTTTTTTCTCTCCTGCCACATAGCATCTGAAATCGCGGATCCCAATAGATTCTGCCGCTTCAAGTCGTTCTGCAAGGCTGTATATTTTGTTGTAACTGCTGACAACACTGGCCTTTATTTAAGCTGTAGGTTTTCATTTTTACAAAGGAATTTTGCACGGTAATTTGATTCAGACTAGCAGGGCAAATAGCCCTTTTCTTCCGGTTGAATTATTCTGAGCTCTCATATTTTCGTTGGCAAGAAAATAATAATAATAAATAAATAAATAAATAAATAAATAAAAATGGAAGATGCTTTATAGCGTTTCTTATCGCACGACTGTACAAGCCCCGCCAAGTGCAAGCTAAGTCGAGCGTGATCACAACATATTTATAACACTCCTGTAGTGTCTCTGTGGCGATACGGCAATGACCGCATCCCCACGTTTTCTCACGGCTGTTGCTTCGCGACTTCTTTCATTATTACATAACAAAACTTTTCCTAACATATTTTCATCTAAATCCAAAGGACAGCACAAATGGAGTTGAGCCGTAAATTCAATTCCCTATGCGTGCTGAAATGATAGCTCAACAGCACTACCTGAGTTACGTTTCGATCAACTCAGCTAGATTTTTTTTTTCATTGCATATCTTGTCGTTATTCGACGTGTATTAATGTTTCTTTCCAGATTTTCTTATCTGTCGAGATATATACTTATGAATAGATTATAATGTCCCCATTCTTTATCTTTTGAGAACTAAGACGAAAAAATTTTTTCGGTATAGAGCATCTCATCGGCGACTTCTACACTTGCAAATCGCTGTTTGTGTATACCATGCACAAGTTCGAACGGCACTTGAAGATCCTCTCCAACATACACTCCAACATCCCGTCCAACACGCACTGTAGCATCCGCTATAACATCTCCTCTAACATCCACTGTAAGATCTCCTCGAACAACCACTCTAACATGCGCTGTAACATCCAGCCCAACATCCACTCTACTTCATGTAGTTCACTACTAGCGATTACCTGCAGTGGCTAATGCAAATGACAGGTCGACAGCGAGCTCTCCGCCTGTATATTTGCGTATCTCACCCCTTAAACACTGCAAAACCTTCCTGCTCGTGGACTTCCGTGCCTCACTGCAAGATAGCCTGATGGAGCAGGGTTGTGCAAGAAGAGGAAGGGCGACCGCAAGAACCACGCCAGATGATGTTCGGCGACCTGCACA
Source organism: Dermacentor variabilis (assembly GCF_050947875.1). Lineage (NCBI taxonomy): Eukaryota > Metazoa > Arthropoda > Arachnida > Ixodida > Ixodidae > Dermacentor > Dermacentor variabilis. The sequence goes on from NC_134569.1 coordinate 37,154,625, forward strand.
GCACCCGGCCCTTACGAAGGGTTTCGCTTATCGCTTTCCAAAGTGCCCGGGTCATCGCTTTGATTTCCGTATCAGAGGCACCTTCGCGTAAGCTCCTGCATATATACTAGCGAGCTTGCGCGATGCGTTGCGCAATCCTCGTTCTGATGCAGGTATACATTAGCAACATGGAGCGCAGGTCCGAGCTCTGTACAACCAAGAAAAAGGAAAGGCTCGTGGAATATCATGGTACTTGCCCGTAAATTGGCATAGCAAACTCGACAAAGGCTAGTTGTAGACAGCACACTTTAGGAGGCCGCGGTCGAAATGACCTGACTTAGCACCCAACATTTTTACCGTGATCTTCCAAGTTTCAATTTATTTATTTATTTATTTATTTATTTATTTATTTATTTATTTATTTATTTATTTATTTATTTAGAGGTCCCGTGGCAACTCTGCGGCTGTAAAAACGTTGTAGTTGAGGATTCCAAGTGTTTACCTCCCTTAACGTGCACCACGAGTGCTTTTTCATTCCACCACAATCTGAATGCGGCCGCTGCAACCGGGAGTCGGACCCCGTGGACCAAGTGCTCAGCAGCACAACGCCATCCCCATGTCAGAGAATCACAACGGCGGGAGACGACATTTCACCATGGCGATAGCTAGCAGCGCACGTGGCAAGTGTATTGCAAACTAAAACACCCGTAGCCTGCACGACAGAGGACGCGCTATACGTCGATGATCTAAGTGGCTTCGAAAGTGTCTTTACAACAATACTTGAGCTCGAGTTGTTCTAACAGAATGCGTTCAGGCATGTGAATATCAGTTGTTCGCTCGAACGGCTGATGCTTGTCGCCAGCAAAAAACGCATCTAGCCGCCAATAAGATGGGCTCCCAGAAGGCTAGACCGCGCCCGTTCATTATTTTACAGCTCTTTCTTAAGGCAAGATAACATTTCTTGTAATTATGAAACCGAGGGCAGAGTGTTCTCCTTCAAACCCGCTTAACGGCATTAAATTGCAGACAACGCACCCTTTGTAACTATAATATTTTTTTAGAGCCTTGCGCCACGAATGAGCGAGTCTTAATCATTGAGTGCATATAGATGCGGTAAGCGTGGGTTCACTGCAACTGATTTTTAGTGCCAAGAAGTTACTACGTTTGATCACGTCTTGTAACCCGTGCACAAGTGCTATAACCACGAACCGCCATCACCGATAGATGATTGGAGAGAATCACGAACGGAACACTCAATTCGGCGTGCCGCAGCAAACAGAGGCACTAATGCAAACACGAAAGCGAAGATCAACGACCACTGGGAGAAGCGACAATAATCACGGGCCGTCTGATGCAGAGTGGGAGACAGCGATAGTGAGCGAAATTGAGGGGGAGGGGGGGCACAGAACGGCCACATTAAGAGAGAAAGAGAGAGAAGTGGGGGGAAGGGGGGTGAGCACACACGCAAGGCATCCCTCGTTCGTACCCCACAGCCCATAGCAGCGGCTGCCCGGCTTACTTGTGCGTGCACGGAAGCCACACGCAGACCAGAGAGGCACCGGTGGTCCCCCTAGGGGTGCGCAAAGCGCGTGGACCGTAATGGCCAATGCGTGTTTGGCATGCCGCAAAAGAAGAGGAAACAAGCGAGCCGAGAGAGAGATGCGGCATGCCCGACACGCGCGGCGCCGAATGTGCGCGCGTTTACGTAGGGTCGGTCCCGCATCAAGCGCCGCGACGTGTTGTCGTCGAGTTGTTGTGCTCGCGGTACACGCGACGCAGGCACCGCGCGGGCGGCGTCCACCAGCAAAAAGACGACGGTGAGAAGCCCGGAATGGTCCCCACGTGCGCGCTCGTCGTCGGGTCAGGTGGATGCGTCGACGCTGTTCATACCGAGGTGCGCGATTTCCTGCTCTCTCTTTTCTGCTTCCTCTTCGTTTCTTCTCCCTCACGTTGTTTGGCGCCGTATCCACCCGTTCGCGCCTGCGAACTGCTTCGCTCACCGAACAAGAAATACCAGCTTTTGTTATCTGCGTACTCTGATAGCAAGGCAATGTTATGCCTTGCTTTCATCGGCTCGCTCAAAGAGCTGTTGGAAAAAAAATGTCGGCATATGTTTGTGAATCTACTATAAAAAGTTATTTAATTATTTCGGGGTTTTGTGTGCCAACGGTATTATTACGAGGCGGCCGTAGGAGGAAAGGGGATATTCATTTTGACCAGCTGCATTTCTTTAACATGCACCTAAAGCTATAGGCACACGAGCGTTTTTCGCATTTCGAAGTGCGGCCGCGGAAATGCGGTCGGCCGCGGCTGCCGGGAAATCGAGCCCGCGACCTCGCGCTTAATAGCGCAACGACATATGCCCCACCACCGCGGCGGGTGCGAATGTTTGTGTGTGCTTGCCGTATAACAACCCCACCTTTCCTTAAGCCATGGATGCTTTGTGTGTGAAGCTGTACGTGAACGCTTCCCGCTCAAAAGAAACCAGATTGCTTTGAAATTAAAGGCTTCATACGCCACGCTTCATAACTGTTCTTGCTACATGGCTCCGCTGATATTATTCGGCACAAAAATCCGCATTAAAAGTAGTTCTTCAATAGTGAATAGACGTGTTTCAGGGATGGAATGTTCATGAACGGTGCCTAGCCATTCACGCTTCAGATGTACTCTCCCGGAGCCTGGGAGCATTCGCACAATCTCGTCAGCGATGATCTACGACTGCTCACGCCATGTAACGCACAGAAAATTGTATGTTACTCTGATTAAGCCTGAATTGGAACATTCAATCTAGACGGGTACGCAGATGCCCTGTAAAGCGGATTCCATGCGGCTTGAGACCGAATAGAACCCGGCAACGCTGGATTCCGATACTTGCGCTCCACCGGCTGCAAAAGCAAACATTTGGAACGCATCCTTCTTTCACCATAGCCGCTAAGTTACCCGCCGCGGTTACTTAGCGTCTACGGTGCTTCGCTGTTAAGCACGAGGTCAGGGGATGAAATCCTGACTGCGGCGGCCACCACGGCCCCCACTATGGTGGACCTTATAATAAAATCGTGCTTTTCGCATGCAATATCCCAGAATTCATCACGTGGTTCCCACGCACAAATCATCGCTTAAAGTGTTATCTGAATAACTAGCACGTGGGACTCAGCTCATACCTATAACACGTTGCATAGATCGCAGTCAACGCTGGGGAAGCTACGCAATAGTTCGGTCAAGAAAAGTTATCCCTCTGCGCGTTCCGTCCATGCTTCGCTGCGCGCCAACAGCGTTCGCTCGCGCAAACATGCACGTCAGGCTCCTCGCAACACGCTTCAAATGAAAAACCCCTAAATTAACAACAAAAATAGAAATTATCTAAACCAACACATTAGAGTGTGTTGGTTTCTAAGGATGAAAACTTGTTTTATTCAATACTGAGCCTACACAAGAAAGCCGGTAGGTCCCACGCCCTGTGAGAATCCATGTTATCCGAAGCCGTGTGCGGGGAGCCTACCAAGTTAGCGAAATGACCATGAGAGCATCAGGACGTAGGCGGCTGTTTCGTAACCTACATGACCAGCATGTCATAACATTCATCTCATGACCAATTATTTACTTTAGTCATGCACTCTTGTAATACTATGCCAACTTTGGTACGTATACCGATGTAACGAAACGACCATGAAAGCACCAAGATGTAGGCGGCTGTTTTATGACCTACATGACACGCATGTCGTGACATTAATGTCACGGTCTATTATTTATGTCCTTCATACAGTCTTGTCATACTATGCCAATGTTGGTACATACCGAGGTAACGATACGGCCATGAGGGCACCAAGACGTAGGTGTCCAGATAGGTAGATATATACAGTCATAGTGGCAAATGTTCTCAAAGAAATGCTTCGCATTTAAAAACGGTTGCAAATATTCGCAGTCAAGAAACATGGAACTATATCCAAGTGAAAAGGAATCCACCGCAAAAAGTCTCTCTGGCCTAACTGCTATGCATGGAACGGAACACATCTGTACGATGTAGGCGTCGCGCGATGCAAAATAGACGCGGCGACGCCAGCGTTCTCACTTTTCTATGCGCGCTGGTGCTTCTTGTGAAAATATTCATTTCATACTTGTTTTCAGTTACGAATGCAGAATGCGCGTGCGCTCCTTTCCTTTTACTGCTTATAGGTTTTCTTTTTTGTTACCTTTTTACACAAATGCGCCATAACCAGACCACTTTTTGTGGATTTGCCTCACACCAGCGATATCGGTGGCTTTTGTTAGTCAAGGTCACCGCAAAATTTTGGAAAACGTCAGCAAACGAAAACATTTCCTGTGATGCTCTGAAAATGCTGGATTTAACCAAACGATGCAGTGAGGCGGAATCGATGCGCACTATTATGTGTATATTTCAGTTTCGTTTCTTTACTATTACTGCAGGCGACATGAAGCCTGCGATAGCTTTCCGCACTAACTTCATTATTTTATCTGCAGAAGGCACTACGAGAACGTGCCCAGACAAGAACGGTTTCGATTATTGAACTGTCTCTAATCCGAAGCCTGAATTTCAGAGCATGAACTGTTCCCGGCAGACTTTGCCGCCGAGTTCATTTGTCACGGATTATCTCCCTGGCTTTCGGACATCTTTCTTGACTCTAAGCTGCCGTCTTCATTGTCTCGTCGCCCACTTCCTCCTTACTGAGATATCTTCGTTTTCTTCTTCTCTTTTCCTAACAAAGCCCAATATTTGCCGAGGAACAATCTTAAACAGGCCTAGTGTTGCGCAAACATACTTCTAATGACTTATTACCCATTGTGATACCAGATTGCTTGAGGAAACAAAAAAAAAATAATGAACTTCGCAGCCTTCTTGCGCCATAAGATGGTCAATAAACCTCGGCACACATCGTCCGAGTGTATTTTGCATAAATCTGCGGGAAGTGTAGATGCTTGCACAGAGCCCCCAGTGGCGCAGCACTGAAATAGCTTAGCATTCCTCCCCCCCCCCCCCGCCCCAGAGTGCGCGTACGCTCATTTCCCGATCTCCTTGTTAAACAATCTCAACTGCCAACTTTCATCACATAAATGAAATCTGTGCATACAGGTCGCTTTATGTGCGCAGTGGTCTAAAAGGCTTTTATGCGGCGCCAGGTTCCCGTCGGGAGGCCGCTCTGGCGCTGCTATGTGGCTGTGATAAGCCACGTATCATGTTTGCAATAATTTTTCTATGAAGCCATTAGCGCAGCCTATGGCGCGATTGTGTAAGTTCAAGCGTTTGCTCCTGTTTTTCTTTTTATCGTTTTGTGTGTTTCACTGAAGCTCTTCGACTGATGCGTAGAACGACCTTTTATTTATCTTTTCGTGCCCAATTTCCTTATGGCTACCATATGTAGCAGGCAAACATGCTTCGTTAGAAGGCGCGCTGAACTCAATACGCCGCTGATGCGAACCGAAGGAGACGAGCATCGACACCAGGTCTCTGGAGCTTCATTTTCATGAAATCATTATTCGCAATATAGTCATCTACTTTGATTCTAACCTACGAATTCTCAAATTCTGCGTGGATTTTTTTTACGTCACCTCCTCCCTTATCTTATGTTGAACTAATCGGTTCTTGGCCAATCTCCGAAAGAGGATACGTGCCGCTAGCTAACTCTAAAGCTCTGCATACACGTATATCTAACCAAAGATTTTTCTAACTGTTCTATTCTATTCTTCTAATTCGAATGCACCAGCAACAAAGAAGAAAACGTGAGATACACCTACGCAGCGGCGTACAGAGCAAAGGACCAACTTGCTATCAGCGTGCTTGAAGCGAAGGGCGAAGAACCTACAGCCGCGTCCATACGTGCCAACAACGCGAGCACAGCAGAAAAAGAGCTGGGCATAGCCCTGGACATCGCAACACACAGGAAGACCCGGGTTATTGTGATGACGGACTCCCAAGAAGTGTGCAGAAGGTATATGAACGGAAAGATCGGAAAGGCAGCACTTGGGGTCTTAAAAAACACCGAGATAGAAGAAGCGAACATCCTCTGGACGCCGGGACACGAATCTGTTGCGGGGAACCAGGCGGCGCACGCCGCGGCTTGCATGCATGCCGATCCATGCATACATGCCGAGCCATCTCCGACAAACAAAGAACACGAACTAACGGATGTCACAAAGATGCTGAACGCATACCCAAGAAGTACTCCGAGACTTTGGCACACCACAGTATGCAGAGGAGTCACTCCCCGCCCACACATAACAGGATGAGTAAGGAACAAGCGGTGACCTGGAGAAGACTCCAGGCTGGCACGTACCCGCATGGAACACTGCTGCACGCCATATATCCGGGACCTACGGGCGGGGCTGCAAGTTCTGCCCGCCGGACACGCCCAGCACCCTGCGCCGCATCGTGCTGAGGTGCAGGAATAACCCAGACGTACCAGTGTCATCACCACCACCACCAGGCGATAACGCGCAGAAAGAAGCGGAACCAGAGGAAGAATTGGAAGACCAGTGGGAGGCTTTGCTGCTGACGCAAGACCTTGAAGGCCAACTACAGTTGGTGAACAGGACTCGGGCGACGGCAGCGAAACATGACTACCGGGACTGAGGAAGTCACCCCCCTTTGGGCTCAAGTCAAAAAAGCCTGGTCCAATAATAAAGTTTATTATCTCTCTGTCTCTCTCTCTCTCTCTCTTTCTTCGTCCTTGTTTTGTGATTATTAGGGCACGAGGTGGGTTTCCATCGATGTAACAAGGGCTTGCCGCACAAACACGTCTTTGGCAGCTATTCGCGCTACAAAAGTCGTGCTGCAGTATTTTCGGTTTTTTCCCCGTGTTTTACTGGGAGAGCCGCTCCCATTGCCACGGCAATGGAAGTGGAGTAGGCAGAACGCCGACGTGACATGACTACTTCGGCAGGAACCCGCCAGAGGAAGAGAAACTACCCTCCAAGTCAAGCTGACAGTGAGGACACTGTGCTGTACTCCTGTTCATGCGATGACGGCTCAGATGATGGAGAATGCTTCGAGAGAGTGGTACACCAGAAGACCAAGAAAAGAAACATCAGCGGATGGTCTTCGTCAAGTAAGTCAACCGTCATGCCACAGCGAAGGCCATCGGTAGACATAATTCTTTCTGTGCCGGACGCACCTGCCGACAACTGCCGACAACCTCAACCGCCTTAATCAACAATGGAGGCTCTTGTCCCGGAAGAAGTCAAGGATATCAGAATTAATAATCGAAAGACCGCCTTGACTATTGACGTCCACAAACGAAGTGCAATCAATACTTTGATGGCAGTAAAACTCCTGGGCAACATAAATGTCCACTACCTCATTCTGCAGGACAAGCAAATCACGGCTGGTATCGTTTATGATATTGACGCATCAACTGGCGACAACGACCAGCTAATTTTAATGAAGCGCGACAGATGGTGTTGCCTTGCTGCAAGCTCGGCGCCTTGATGATTCGACCTGTATAAGGCTCGTCTTTAAAGCTGACTGCCTACCATCATATGCAAAGGTCGGCCACTTTCGGCATGTGGTACGGCCTTTCGTCCGCAAACCACTTCAGTGCAGAAGGTTTCCAAGAATTGGACACGTGAGTGCTGTCTGCCGAAATTCAACGATTTCCCACGATGTTCCGAACAACACGACACTGACACTTGCCGTGCAACGGAGCTGAAGTGCCCAAATTGTCAAGGCTCGCACGCTACCTCCTCAAAAGACTGTCCACGCGTAAAGAAGGAGCAGAAAATCTTCAGAAAAATGGCCAGAAACGGATCATTGAACAGAGCTGCTTCTGCTACGATAAGGCGGCATCGCTCCCAGAAACGAAAGTCTACGAAATCCCCTTCCGGATCAAGGAAGATGACTCGTCCGGCAACGCCACCTCCTTTCCATCTGTCTCCAATAAGAGCACGAATACCAGCGAAAAAAGCTGTCATGCTATTCATGCTTCATCAAGTGAGGTGTGGCCAGCACTGCCGAAGACATGCCACGCACCAGAGCCACAGCACATGTCTCGCAACTTAAAGTTCAATGTCACTGCAGTTGACCACATGCGAGCCAAAGATTCACAAGTAATTGCTATGCTAAAGTCACTCACGAATGTCATGCGTCTACTACTGATAAACATGGACACTCCAGCTGCTTGTAGCACACTGCAAGTACTGGACGCACTGACTCCAGTGCTTGAAAGCTTCACATAGCACCATGGCCCGCCCCTCGCTGCCCTTCCACAAGGAAGTCAAGAAAGCATCTCTATTGCAGTGGAATGCCCGCGGCCTCAAATCGAGAATTTCAGACTTCAGGCACTGTCTTCGAAAACCCTTTTCCAGTCCTCGCAATTTTCGAGCCGAACGTGCAGAATATCATACGCATTTCTGTCTATTAGGCATTCATGTCCTCTACCTATGATGATGTAAGCAAGGTGATTGTATAGATCAGATGTGATCTGACATACGTGTTGCACGCAGTTCCGCGTCATGACAACCAGTACGTTTGTTTAATTGTGAAAATCAAGAAGCCTACATTCATTCTCGTGGCTGCCTACATTACTCCTTCAAGTTGCTTCGACTCTAAACGACCGCACGACGTGCTATCAGCAACACCTGGCACTACGATTCTCACCGGAGATTTTAATGCTCACCATCTGCTTTGAAGGAGTTTGAAGATGGACTCCGGGGGAAGGAGACTAGCATCCTTTGCCACACAGCATGACCTGTACTCCCTCAACGATGGTAGTTCGACATATTTACGAAGGCTTACATACAACAGCTGCCTATACTTGACCCTGGTTTCTCGGCGCCTTGAAAGGAACATGCAATGGTTCCCAGACATCAAATCACATGGAAGCGACCATATTCCCACCTAATTAATAAAGGGAAAATGAGACATCCAACCAAGCGTAGCAATTTGCTACGTTTTCTTGTATGTCTTCACTTTCCCTTTATTGATTACTTCTCTCCACCTTGCGGGCTTCCGCAGAACTATTACGTCATATTCCCATATACCTGAAGATCAAGGGACTATTTCAACACTCCACGACTCTCTGGCGAATTGACTGGTCGGCGTTCCGGTCACACAGGGAGAAAGTATGTCAGAAAGGGAACCATTCTAGTCTGGAACACGGAATTCAAAAAGCCATGCAAGAGGCTACGTGCGGTTTTCAGCCTTTCCCGAAATATGAAGAATTTGAAGCCTAACTGTAGCGACTAGGAGTGATTCGCCGGCGGGCTGAAAGAAGATACAGGAGAACTAAATCCATACACGGGCTCAGAGAGGCAAGGCGGAAGCAAACGAAGATTCAACGCCGCATCGATGCACCACAATCTCAAAGATTGAAATGATCAAACATACAGCGCGAAGGGCAATGACTGCGAAGACGACATACACAGCGCTATGTACATCGTCTTCGCAGTCCTTGTCCTTCGCGCTGTACGTTATTTTTAATTATGAATTACCAACTAGCTCAAGCAACCACCCTAGATTGAAATGATTCTGTGAGTCGTTGGATCCACGTCAGCGCTTATCTCAGATATGGAGAACCGTGCGTGGGCTTCGCGTATCACAGCAACAGCGTGTTCCTTTCACATCTCTCGCTTTGCCCCAAGGTCGAAGAGAACTTGACATTGCTGGTTAATTTTGCTCAAGACTTGCCAGCTTGCAGCCCCAATGCGCACTTACACCATGTACCACACCTGTGCCACGGGATTCCCGGATGGATGTAAGGTTTTCGATGGAGGAGCTTGAAGCGGCACTAGCGACTTGCAGGCGCTCTTCGTCACTTGTGCCGGATGGCGTTACCTATGAAGCAGTCGGCAATCTCTGGCAGAAAGTACGACTCATGCTGCTAAACCATTACAACGAGTCTTCGCGCAACGGTTTCTTTCCACGTGAATGGAAATGCAGCCGCTTGGTTCCACTTCTCAAACCTGGTAAATCACCGTTAGATTTGTCATCGTACCGCCCCACCACTCTGGCCAATTGCATCGGGAAAATAATGGAAAGAATGATTTTGACGCGGTTGGAATGGTACCTGGAAAAATCACAACGTGTACCCAGATGCTATGGCTGGCTTCCGGCGTGAGCGCTCATCCATAGATAATCTCATCAATTTGGTCACGCCTGGTCAACATTAAAAATGTTTGACGCGACTAACAGCGGAATTATTCCTTGACATAAAAGGCGCCTACGATAATGTAGCACATTATGCCATTATAGAGTTCCTGACTGAAACCAGAATCGGTGGCCGCACTTTTCAGTGGCTGCGCAGTTATTTAACGGACAGGCATGTGTTCGTGATGACCGAGGATGGCGCCACTACTCAACACCAAACATTCCGTGGAGTACCGCAAGACGCTATTGAGCCCGACGCTATTCAACCTAGTGCTCATTAGCCTAGTCAGATGCTTGCCCAACACAGTTCAAGCATCAATTTATGCCGACGACATCTGCATTTGGGTGTCTGCTGTGACACGACTCCAGGTACGAGCAAGGCTACAAAAGGCAGCTATCACTGTACTTGCGAAAACAGAACTTAGAGCTATCTTCAGAAAAATGCTGCACTGTTACATTCACTCGGAAGGCAATGAAGCCTTACTCTGTAAGTGGCAATGGGCAAGCAGTTGCAAACACACGGAAATACCGCTTCTTATGGGTAATTATCGACCTCGACCTATCATGGAGCCCGCACATTTCATATCTAAAGAGGACGTTAGTGACACTAATACATCTCCTGAAATTTCTTAGCAAAAAGTCACGGGGCACATCGGTGCGGTCAATGCTGCAGCTTTATAACGCCTTGTTCCTCGGTTTTGCAAGATATGGCCTCCCTGTGCTTGGTAACACCTGCAAAACATACCTGCGTGTACGCCAGAGACCACAAGCTCAAGCCCTAAGGACGTGTCTCAGTCTTCCGAGGTGGGCGTCTACAGCGGCAACGATTGTCATAGCTCGAGATCCCCCACTATCAACGTAAGTGGCAACTGACGCTCTCAGGGCGCATATTCGGCAAGTTGCCCGACTGCCTTCTCCCCATCTTACCGCTCTATCCGAAGAAAGGCTACACGAAACTATCAGTCGTATAATTGTTGCCAATCGTACCTCATTGCCATCGAACTACATGCCTGCAGCAAGACCATCCTCACCATTATGGTGCCTGCACAGACCTGAAATACGCCTCACCATCCCAGGAATCACGAAGAAAGTCAAAATGCCGTCATTCGCCCTGAAGCAGGCCACATTAGGACTTCTATATGAGGTGCACAGTGGCCGCGTACATGCTTACATCGATGGCTCAGTCACACCTGCAAGTTCAGCTGCCGCCGTGGTGATACCAGCAACATCCGTCAAAATACAGCTAAAAACGTCACATGTATCATCAACGACAGCTGCTGAACTGGTAACCCTGCGTGCGGCTCTTCATTTCATTCAGGAGGAACCACCCCATGCTTGGACAATCTTTTGGGATTCCAAGGCAGCCCTACAGGATGTACTCTCAGCACTGCGCCCTGGATCACATGAGCAGCTCGTCGCAGAGATCAATGAAGTCCACCATCACATAGTTGACGAAGGAGACGATATAATATATCTGTGGTTGCCTAGTCACTGTGGCATACGTGGTAAGGATCGAGCAGACGAAGCTGTCCGATCTGCCCATGATGGCAACAACTGCATTGCCATTCCCCTTTCGAGAGCCGATGCAGCGAAAAAGTTTCCGCACTTGTGATTGAATTAGCATTAGGTCCGCGGGATTAATCCTTATTCACAAGTGCACGCCTTCATACCCTGGACCCTAATTTACAGCTCCGCATTCCGCCCCGACTTTTTACGACGTAACTGCACCCGTCTAGTCCGTCTATATGGCTCGCAGTAGCATTTTAAAATGCGCACTCCTTTCTTATTGGAATGGCCAACAGCCCACTTTGTGACTTCTGCGGATACAAGAAAACAATCGCACATCTTTGTGGGTGCCCTCGTTTCAACCCGCAATGAGCAGCCCTCTCAGCCATCCTAAACCAACTGGACAAGCGCCCAATAACGGAAAACAACATCCTTGGAAACTGACCTACTCGAACATCGGCGCGATCTGCTATGAAGGCGCTGCTGTGTTACTTAAAAGACGTGGGACTTTGTGACAAATTGTGATTCTACGCTATGTGACGTAGGATTGGATGGTGACACTGTGTAAAACTAGCAACGTCTTTGCAGACTGCGTGACAGTGACCACAAAAACAGTTCTGTATCGTATGTATGTGTGTGTATGTTTTTTTATTCTTTTTCTCTCTCTTATCTATCGCATCCCTTTGCCCCTCCCCCGGTAACGGGTAGCCAACCGGAGATATCTCTGGTTAACCTCCCTGTCTTTCCTTTGTCTTTCTCTCTCTCTCTCCCTTCGATATGTTTGTCTTAGACAAGGTTAGCTAAAGTTAGGTTAGGTGACGGCTAGGTTACATTAGGTACGACACTTTCTGCTTCTCGAGTGCGCTGTGTAGCGGGAGCGGGAACACAGACACGAAGAGGCACCCACCCTTTCGCTTCTAAACACGCACGCACGCATGTACGCACGCACGAACGCCACGCAGCATGCACGGGCGCTAACTTACACCGCAAGACACAAAACGAAAACCTTACCTATCGCGAGGAATAAAGCTTAGGGGCGAGGGATGACTCCGGCGTGTGTGTCATTACATTAAATATCAAAACATAACGGGACTGGCATGAATGCATCGAGAGAACAGTTTCATCACTGAATAGCAGTAACAGTCTACATCGGCTTTCGAGACTGACAAGCTAATATGTGGCAAGGAAAAAAAAAATGTCCCGATGACAGCCCAAACGCAAGTCATGCATATTTGGAACCCTAACCCGTAAGAATCGAGGCACCACCATTTTCCCCTAATGTGTGCCCCGCCCCCGCCCCCCCCTTTCCCCTTCCAAGAAGCCACATGAACAGGCAATCAACGATTCTGGGCGAGCCACGATTACATGAGCCGTGCGCCCCCCTTGATGGCAGTGGGACGCCTGCGTGTGCCGTAACGCGCGTGTGCAGCACCATGGCTGCTGCGAAGCCCTTGAATACTGCAGCTCTGTCTCCCTGAAATAAATATAAGTGACTCACCCGATTCGTCGCAGTTATCTCCAATGGGCGGAGCAAGGGTGTTCATTTTCGAAGCGGATTCGTGTTGCCATCACTCCTCGCTTTGGCGAGCCAACTTCAGTGTCATTGGGAAACAAACTTTAAAGGCGCTGTACTAAAATGGAGCCAAGAGGTGGCACGAATTTTATCGAGATAGGCTGAAGGCTTGGAGTAAATGGTTATTTCCTTGGCTTCGCTCGTTATTAGATATTTGAAAATCCGAATCACCGGCACACGCTTGCAAACGCCGAGAGCACGAGGCGTCTATATTCACCCGGTTGCCGCATCGTCGTGGCACGCCAAGCGAGTCTTGTTCACCGAAGAGACCTTAACGCATGCAATTGTTAAGTAATAAATTATTACCCTGCAAAGGATTCTGGTGCTCTAAATTACTTGTCGCTTGTGTAGCACTCGAAAAGCAAGAAGAAAAGCCAAACAAACCTAGAAATGCACTTTCAAATTGTGGCAACTGTCTTTCCGCAGCTACACTTGGTATATTGCCCTGTGTTTTCGTTATACCGGGTTTATCTACCCAAGCTTTCATTACACTGAGGCAACATTAATTGTCGTCTTAATACCCGGCCCGCGGGATTTAAGCTAAGAAAGGTAAAAAAAGAAACCTTGGAATTAGTGAACTTTACCTTTATGTATGCGATTAAGGCCTGCATGTGCTCGCCTTTCTTTCTCCAAGCAAAAATCTTGCTGCCCAGTCACTAGAATTTCGCCAAACAATCATAAATTATTAATTACCTCGGTTTAATTTTCACCCATGCTTATCTTTCCTCATGGCGTGTGTCTTGTGCAATGTACGCTCAGCATGCTTCCCTCTTGCACAATGCGCTTCAGCAGAATTTCTTCGTGTTGGCGAAGTATTGCCAGCAAGAAAACTGAAGTTAAACTGCAGTTTTTCTTATCTATTCTGCGCGCGTGTACGGCTTTGGAAAGCGGGGTCTGGAAGTCGTACCTCGCGCGTGCCACGTCTGCACGCAACACCTACACGAAAGCGCGAATGGTGCACTATACAACGCGAAATTAGCAGGACCTGCTTAGAATTGCCCGTACATTTTCGAGACGGTTACTATATGCGCGAAGAGCCGGGTCGTTTTTCTATTTTGCTGCCGGTTTCTCGTTTATGGCATGACTGCTGGGAAATGCGCGCGCATGTAAGTAGCCCTGACTAAAACTGTTTGCCATAAAATGAATACAATACGGAGTTCCTTTTTCGTTGACAGTGACAAGAGGTTTAGTAGAAGTTTCAATATTACATGCACCGAGGCAGTTGGAGGCAAGTACGCGCCAGTAATGCAGTCTCCAACACGGCGCGGGATTTTATTGCGACAGCTATTTAGCGAACGTTCGAGGCCTGTCCTTGCAGGCGCCGCCGCTGCCGTGCCAGTGCGACGGCGCATGCGCGGCCGAGCCCACTCGTTTCATCCTTTCCCTCGTATCGCTTTATCCTCTGTTCCTTGTTATGTGTCCCTTGTATTTTCAGGCGACCGTCCAGTCCCACCTTCCTGTCAGAAGCCACGACGCCAAGATCATGATAAATTGATCCGAGGCCACACCAGCACGACCGGCACCCTCATTACAACTGTAATTAACTTTCATCACAATTCTCATCTTCTTGCATTTCTTATTTAATATTATTGATAAAAGACGATCAAAAAGAATGGTCTAGAGACCACGGCATATAAACCTAAACTATTTCCAAAATTTCATAACCCTATTATTCGACTTCACTTGCTCCTCGCCCGATAATTTTTTTTTTCTGTCCACTGACTTTAATTGCAAATTGACTGTTGGGACACCATGCCCCTATTATTTCATTTTAATTGACTTTACGCCTGCTATAGTTTGGCGGTGCGGACTTCGCCTCCCATTTATTTTTCATCTCTATTTACGCCCAAAGGACTTCGAAAATGCCCGTCGATAACTTCGTCGTTGTTTTATTGAGCGTGAGTAATGTATGCTAAAATTCTCTAACTAAGCAAAGGGTAGCTCACCTTAAAGGTGAGGAATAACGCTACCGCGACTGCAATGCGAGAAACGCGCTACGCGCATAGCGCGCCCTGCGTCGGGGCTACCAGCGTAGCCTGTATAGTCGGGGTCACCGGCATCCGGAGGGCGAGCGTTCTGATCCCAGCGCTCTTGCTGCGCGTATGCGCGAAGGAAATGCGCACGCCTCAGTTGCTACGCGCCGCCCGACACGGCCCCGTCATGAACCCTTTCGCATCTTTAAGACTGCGGACGTGCCCTGAAGACGGAACGCTTGTTTTGGGGAAAGGGGAGGCGGCTGTTTCCGGCAGCCAGATCCATCGCCCCCGGGTCGCCTTTCGCATTCTCAATGGGGAATGCGCGTGCACCCTATTTTCTCTCTTGGCAGCTCCCGAATTCACATTTCCTTCAGCCTCGTGGCCCGGCTCTTTCTGGCATGTCGTTGTTTATCTTTCTCCAACGCTAGCTGCTGCTGAAGCTTTTCCTCGTATCTATGGTGCGACAAATAACCCTCATGACACTTTGCGTAAAAGTCGGCTCTATGGCCTTTGAGGATCACGTGGTAGATATGAAAACGAAACGAAGCTAAAGTTATCCAAACTGCTTTATTAAGGGTATGTGTTATAGTGTAGTGACGGACTTAGCCTACAGTTCGAAAGCCCCCTATCTTGCTTTTTTTTTTCGTTTCCGTAAAATTAAATGTATAACAGCCTAATACCTCTGTCACACGGGAACCCGCGAACTCCATTTAACTCCGTCTTTACGTCGTGGGAGCTGCACTCCGTGTCACGCGGCCTCCCTTGCGTCAAGGAAGTTGAATGGAGATTTTGGCGAAGGGAGTTCGGCAATGACCGTTACGGCTGGAATGAGTATTCTCGTTTTCACATTGCTACAGCTGCGAAGAAAACCGCGCTAATAAAAACGTCTTGACTGGCTCAAAAATTACCACCAATACCAACTGCCCTCTTTGATGCATCTGTGTATGCCAACTGGACTCCGCCGAAGAGAGGCGACTCTGCTTTATCACCTGTGGCTAGGGGTAGCTTTCACGAAATCTTACTCATTTTGCATTGGAATGGCCGACAACGCTCTCTGCAATGCCTGTCTTTGCGACGAGACGCTGGAACACATCCTGTGCGACTGTCCTGAATATAATGTTCAGCGACAGTCCCTGACATCCGTTCTAGCGCACCTTGACACTAGACCATTGTCCCTCGAAACAATTTTCACATGCCGCCGACAGAAGACATCGCAGCTGAAGGCGACGAAGAGACTACTTCGGTTTTTGAAAGAGACGGGATTGGACAAGCGCCTGTGACAGCGATATCACGTACCACGCAAGAGTGATGGACTCTAAGGGACGATGTGTGTGCTGTGTTATGTGCCCTCTCTCTCTCTCTCTCATTTCCCCATCTTTCATGCCCCCATCCCGCTCCCATGTGTAGGGTAGCAAACCGGTTAAGCTAAACTGGTTAACCTCCCTGTCTTTCCTTCTCCACTTTTTCCTTCCTTCCTCCTTCCTTAGCATTATTGTTATTTTTTGTTGCCTTGGTTTATACACAATGTAATGGAAGCTTTTTTTTTTAAAGGACATGGCGCCTGCTGTACCTTCTACGCCAATGCTTCGCCATGCCGCGTGGGGAAATGTCATTCCGTCATTTCATTTGTTTATCCGCTTCGTCACTCATCTGGAAGCAGTTGAGCTCACCGCGAACACACCCACGATTACACAGCACAGAATCGAAACTCGAAGCGCCCCGGTCGAACAACGCGACCCACGCTGCACACGTGCGAAAGCAAGAGCGCAGTGTGGCCAGCATCGCTTTCAACTTCGCTATGCTTAGAATATAGGTGTTGCGATAGCACACAGCAAACTTTCTCGCTGTGATTTTGTTAAATTACAGACTGCGTTAACAAAACAAGAAATAAACTACATTCAACAGCAACTGTATATGCGAGCAGTTGCGTGCGAAAGTAAGCGCAGCAGCACCGTTTCTGCCTTATGCGGCACCCGTCGAAAGCTCGCAGTGGGCCTGTAGCACAGCAGCAAATATGATTTTGACGCATCTGTCTCTCCTTGTTTTGCCTTTACTGAGTATCTCTAGCGCCTCAGGTGAGATCCGGCCGTTCGTGAAGTTGCGTGCTGCCGTTTGGGAATCGCTGATCATATAATATAGTATGCGTTAGCTTGGGCTATGGTTAACGCTATAGCCGCTTCCTCCACCGTTTTGATGCGAACCTCACTTAATTTCCTTTCGTCACAGCTGCGATCAACTTCTTCCGCCGTTCTAGTTCGTAAGGCCTGCCAGGAAGCCTGTACAAAGTGATCCGGGGCTGGCTTTCGTGGCTGTTAGTCTCTTACGCTGCAGTATCGCCGGTTCCAGTTGTTCTTTTTCGCATCTCGGTAATTTCGACGCTTGCCCATAAAGTGCATGCCATTGTACTGTCGCAACACGTATCAGAAAAAAAAACGAAGTAGCGGAGGGGGGGGGGGGGCTAATGAACAAAGCAGAACGGCCCTATACCATGGCCGACATGAAGTGCAGTGCGCGTGAAGGAATACGCGTCGAGCCGGCCGAGCAGCCGAGCCACCTTCCCAGTGTTGTCGTGTCTTTGCGGAAGATCGAGCCAGAGAAGCCGCATACTGGGCTGTAGGGAGTCGGCCTATAAGAGGCACATGCAGAATGTCAAGTCCTGGGTGATTCCTGCGAAACGTGTGCGTACCTCACATTTTCCGAGGCAGTACTTCAGGAACAATTGCGGAGCAACGTGCTTGACTAGCGACGATGGTTTTACGAAATGCATCATCTACCAAGCAGAGTACCGCGCGTGTGCCCTTACGTAAGCATCGAAGACGCTTGCCACCAGAAACTTGCCGCCATACCTAAACCTATTAAACAGCACATAAACAGGACGTGTTGTAATTCATCAAATTAAATTTTCAAAAATAACTAAGCCAGAACTTAGCACTTCTAACTCTGCAAGTAGGCGATGGTAGACAGCTGCGCGCATGCGTTAACGGTGACCTTGCACGCTCTCATTTGTCAAAGTGACGTCTCTATGTATATCTTGCCAACGTGCGACTTCGTACACACTGTGACGAGCTCGCTAAAGGCACCTCGATTTCTCCATTAGATAGCGCCAAAGTGCATGAAGTTCTCCTATAATGCTATAAATAAGTACGTGCCCGATGGTGCTATTGAACCTCTGTCTTCTAGCATAGCAGCACTATTCTGTAAGCATTAGGCCACGATCGCACACATGCTCCTCTCGGGCTTGCGAAACACGCCGAACCCGCCGTGGTTGCTCAGTGGCTATGGTGTTGGGCTGCTGAGCACGAGGTCGCGGGATCGAATCCCGGCCACGGCGGCCGCATTTCGATGGGGGCGAAATGCGAAAACACCCGTGTGCTTAGATTTAGGTGCACGTTAAAGAACCCCAGGTGGTCAAAATTTCCGGAGTCCTCCACTACGGCGTGCCTCATAATCAGAAAGTGGTTTTGGCACGTAAAACCCCAAATATTATTAAACACGCCGAGTATTTTTAAGTTTTACATGGGATTTCTCCTTCCGCGTATGCCTTTCGGCAGACTATATTGCTTATACGGAGCGCTGAAGTATGCAACATAGGTTAAGAAGTAAATAAATTCCCCATGCACAAGGTGCTATTTATTGCAGCCGTCCTTTCTGGGCCAACTCGGCTTTTTACTCAGGCTTGAAATGACGGACAGCGGCAGGGTAAAACTTTTATTTAAAATTTACATGAAGGCAAGCGCCTTGAATGCCAGACTGCAGGTAAACGCTGCACGTTGATCTAGACTCATGTTTTCTCCCTTTATTTTTTATTCTCCCATGCCCTCCCCACGTGCAGGTTAGCAAACTGGACGAAGTCTAGTAAACGTCCCAGTCTTTCCCTCCTTCCCCCTCTTTATCTCTCTCCTCCTAACATAACCAGACAGGTAATTCAGTCCATATGCTTAGCTTCAAGTGTATACAACATAAATGTGGGCCTGCTTTTATTTTATTGTATTTTTGCCATAATAATGAATGACGTCAGGATATTTCCGGAATATTACCAGGGATAAGGCTACAGTGAGGTCAGTAATGCAGCTGGGAACTACCGGTAACAGTGACTGATAGAAAGAAAAGGAATGGAAAATTGTAAAGACGTGAACATGTGTCTAGACCAGGCAGCGGATCACTTGCATCATTGTAGCTCCATCTTTTATGTCTCCTTCCTCTTCCCCTGGCTCTTTGTCTTCCTATTTTCCCTTTATCAGCCACAAGGCAGCACTCGAAAATAAAAGAAGCGTCATTAACTTCAGGTGCGACCGCTGCACTCCAATCGCAAACGCACATAGTACATAGCGTATTGATTTCGCGCTGCAAAAAAACGTTCGATACACATATATCACCTATCGCGGTAACTGAACACAATAAGTATCACACTGGGAAACTGGACGAGCGGCCATCTAGCAAAGCGAAAGCAAAACTACGGGGAAGAAAGCGGAGAAAGAGAGACTGACAGTCAAAGCTAGGCTTTGCTGCAGCTAGGAAGAGGAAAGGGGAGGAGCAAAGAGGGGGGCTGGAGAGAGGGGTGGGGGCGAAGAACTTGAGCGACAAAATGATGTGTGCCGTTACGGAAGGAAAGGCCAAACAAAGACGAGCCGACGGCGACGGCTGCTGGCGAGCCAGGATGACCGGCGTCGCGAAATGCCTGAAATGGCCGGACCGATTTGGCCCCTCGCTCCTAGGCCTGATTGATGCTCGGATGACGACCCGGGGGTCTAGCCCGGGAGCGCCATAAGGGGGCGCCTCTCGCCTCCCCGTCATCCTCGGACCCCTCTCCTGCCTGGCCTCCTCCCGCCGTCGTGTTTGTTACGTAGACGACGACCGCTTTGTCCGTCTCGCTTATTGCCCCTGACGTTTTGTCGCATTTCTCACCCGCTGCCAGGAAAAACAGGCCCCTCTCGTCGCTGCCCCGGGTGCGAGGAATGCGGCTTTTGTTGTTGGCCCACCGCCGGAGCTACTTAGCTTCGGGAGACAGAGAGAGAGAGAGCCCCCTCCATCGTACTGCTCCATTTCCCGGCGTCTCCAGTGCACTTCAGTTACCTTTCTGTTTAATTGGTCTTTATAAAGACCTCTGGCTTATTCTCTACATTGCAGCACGAAGGGAAGCTATTCTGTAGCGCGCTGAAACGAAGTCTCTTACTGAATGCGGCGCCTTAGACTCTTCCGGCTTATAAGGGAGCAATGATGGTTAAATGTGTACTTTCCGTATAGAAGAGATCTTATTCAATTTAGCAGGACGCTGTACACGAGAAAAAATAAAATTGTGACTCGGCGAGCACGTCCTCATGATACTGCATTTTTATGACGTACAGACATTCGCTATATCGTTCGCAGTTGCTGTTCTCGTAACGTGCCCTAGTGCGTAACTGCTATTTAAAAGAACTATTACCATGTCGGGAGAACTAATAGTCGAAATATTCAACATCGTTAAAAAGAAGTTAGAATTTTTTTTCCTCTAGTGAGTTGCCGCGAAAGCAATGTTGAGACATATCTTATGCCCTGGCGAAATGAACTGACGCTTCTCTGAATATCGCTGTGAACTTCTTCTGCAAATAAAAATGAACAAAGCATTGGTTCAGTATCCACAGCTCTAGTTGGCTGAGATGGAGCTTATTAGAAACATGGTAAGGGCTTACCGTTTCACAAAAATGATTAACTAGATATATTTGATGACATCTGCTACTTCAAGCCATCAACATTGAGCGAACAAGGAAGCCTCAGCCTGGAGCCGACGTTCGACAGGAGGGCTTGTCTTCGCAAGCCTCAGCCTGGAGCCAACGTTCGACAGGAGGGCTTGTCTTCGCCAACACGAAGACAAGCCCTCCTTCACGGGCCTTTCCGGTAGTGAACTCTGCTCTCTTCCTGACGCTTTCTTGTTTCTATTAAGCAACAAGGGGTAACAGGCGTCACTTTAAGCTATGGAAATCTTATTTCTTCTGTGATGAATAAAGCTTCATTGTTCCCTATTGTACATTATAGTAAACAACAGCCAGCTAGCATGTGCCATTCGGTTCTCGATTCACGTGCTGGGGCAGCTCGCATATAAGCTTTTGCTAATTTCGTCATTCAGCCAGTATTATCAAGCCCTGTCAACGATGCTTCACTTAGCTCTGATTTCAATAAATTCCCTGCATAAAATTAGAATATTCAAGTTATCTTCAGGTTGCATGCACGTCATAAAACGAAGAACGAGGAGTTGACTGTCGGCCCTTTCCTTATTACTTTTTTTTTTTCGTTGCTTTAGTACTTGTCATCCATCATGCCTCAGCTCATATACGCCATGGGGAGAGTAAATGTTTAGGGTGAATTGATTCCCCTGCTCTATTTTCTTTCTTTCTGCTTCTTCAAGAAAAGGAGGAGGAAGGGGGGGAGGAGGGGTCATATGCATGCATTGTTGATCCTTATAGCAAATTTCGCATAACTCGCTCCTCGTCGGTAACATCACGTTAACTAATGTACTTACAAACTCCTACGAGAGAGAAAAGAAAGCAAATCACTTTGCAATAGTTTTCCGTTTAACCGGGTGCCAAGACCAAACTGAGCCAATAAAGAATTTTTTTTCCAATGTCGCTGGCGTTCACGTGATTGATTAATAGTCACATTCCTCCTAGAGGATGTCGGGAAGTGTTCTTAAAACACATAGACTCGTATTCACAAAACGCATCTCAGGTAACGTCCCACTGCAACTAGCTATAAAGCTGTGGTGATCTCCCCTTAATCCCGCCGACCGATATCTCGAGTCAGGGGAGCCCGAACTTCGACCAGTGAGGACTCGCACTTACGTATAAGTTTTACGAGTACAGGCCACGTGATCACAAAAAAAAAGTTATGACGCTAGAAGTATTTTTTAAGAGTAGAAGTTGGCCGATCGTGATTCCAGAATAAAATTATCTAACGCGGCCAGCCAGTGGTAAACAGCAGGTATACGAACAAAAGCCTTTTTGGATTCGGCCCCTGGTGTTTAGAGGTCAGTTTGCGTGATCGATAAATAAACAGCTCCAGATAGTTAACTTTTAAGGCCGAAAAGGACCCGTACATAACGGCAAACGGCCAGCCTCTGGCTTAGGGTCAAGCTAGGGTCACATCTAAATTATTGTACGTTGATTTGGGGCACAACAACAAAAAGAAACATAAATAAAATACTTGTTCTACAAAAAAGGATAATTCGCTACGTTGGAAACATTGAACGTCTGGGAAACACACGCAAATCATTTGAAAGGTTCAATATCGTTCGGGTTGACAATGTTTACTCATACCGCTTGTTGAACACACTCTACTTTTCAAATAGAGAACTCTCGGACTTTATTACAGCCTTATCATGTCTAGAGCGTCGTGTTATTACAGTACCTACAAGAAACACCCATATATGGTCTATACCGCGATTTCATACCACTTATAAATATCAAACTTTGGCATACAACGTCCCAACAACACTAAACACGTATGAAAACACAACCAGTTGCAGTAAAAAACAGTTACGTTCTTTCTTTTGTTCTATTGTTTGCTAGTAAAAGATTCAGTATCTTAAAATATCTACTATATATAACATATATGCTGCTTGCAAATCGGTTATTAAAAACATTAATTTTTTGCAGCATTTTTAGAGTGTTTGTGTGAGTGTAAATATGCGGTACTATATGTCGAAATTTGCATATGCATTTTCATGTGCATCGTATTTCAAATGTATTTGTGTGATTTGTGAATGTTATATTATGCATTGTGATCTGCATCTTTGTCATTTTTTGTAACAGTGTATCTTAGTACTTTTCCTCTGCGCTCTGTATAGCCGCTGCCATGTGACGGTTACCTGGGCCCCGTCAAGCCGTTTTTACGGCTTTTAGCCCAGCGGACCTTCCAGCTTATTGTCTGGTAAATAAACTTGAATTTGAATTTGAATTTGAATTTGAAAGCTTCGCAAGCTGATAAAAAACTAAACAAAAGGGATGATACGCATTAATAGTTCCAGGCGGAGACACAAATAACTAGGAGTAGACACCGTACAGTGATCGTGGAAATTATTTAACTATCATGGCACGCCTTGTCAATGAGGTGTTACCTCCAAAGGTGTCTGGCAATTGCCTGTCTTTCTGCTTTCGCAAAATACTGTTTCGACGCCGAAGTTTTGGGTTCCCTAAGGGTACCTCGAACTAAGGGTTACAAATGTTCCGTTCAAACTATTCCAACGCTGTTGTGTATCGCACGTTGATATTTCGCCTTTCTTGCCGGCTTCTTCGACAGTCCTGCATTTTAACGAATACCAGCAAATTTTTTCTAGTCGTGATCCCTTCATCAGTAGCCGCCTGCGCAGTGACATGTTCCACGAACAGTCCGTACCTCATTACATCGAGTCGGTGGTCATGTTGCCACGTCGACAAAAGACTCTCGTAAAACTAATTGAAGAGTAGATGAGAGGAAGGGGCTAGTACTGTGCATGTGCAACAGCCGCCCCACCGAGGCATGTTTTGTGCGAATCTTTGGGTGATACACAACGTGATAAGGAGGCAGGCGAGACGCGACAACTTTCTCGCTCAATTTGCACTCTCGAGCTGTACCGCGTATAATAAACCCCTGCCATGCGCCGCGCAACCAAATGAATACCCTTAGTACACGTGCTGTGCGCAGTGTTCAAGTAGAGAGAACACCCAAGTTATTCACCGCAGTTCACGATACTCCAGAGTGTGCGATAGCCGGTCGTATTGTACGCGCACTCGCCATAACTTTGTGTTGTTCCCGGCATGCACTACGGCGCACAGAACAGAGTTGCTCCGCTTATCGAAAATTCCTACCCACACGGCAGTTTCGTTTATACTAGCAATGTCTTTATGATGAGCGTAAAATCAGCGGTCGCAGATGAAGAAATTATTGCCGTGATAGTGAAGGTCCATGCTTCCTTACGAGCAATACGTTACGTAGCGATGCCCGATTCACTTAGCGCAGCACGAGCACATGAAACGTAGCAGGAAGGCTCGTATATTTTGACATTTCTATTCTGTGTGATATGCAATTTCGTAAAATAATGTGTATAGAGGATAACTTCGAGCGCAAGAGAGCCTGCAAACAATTTTACCAAGAAACCATTAATATCTGTCAGTAGCCAGCAGCGAACAACGTGTACGGGAAGAAAAAGACGCGACAAGCGCTTTGTATGTTCTTCACTGCTGGCTGCTATACTCAGGTAACTCACCAGGTTCGCTATCCTTTAGCAAGAACTTGAGTTCGCAGGCAGACCTTTGGTTTCAAACAAAGCGGGCGCTATGTTCCATCGCCTTTCTCACAAGTGTAGCAAGAAATCTGGTATGACCTACATAATCATGTTGAGATTAAGTACGTATACATACGTGCTGATCGAATCTGAACAGCATGTGGCTTATTTCTCTGCTGTACGATTGAGGGGTTTAAGGATCGAAATGGTTCTGTTTGCGGAGGAGTACGCGAAACAGACGATAATCAGGAGCAGTAAACGTTCTGTTGCACACGCATGTTGTTGCGGAGAAATTCGTGTACAATATACTTCGGATGCTCTACTTCTCTCGGTTCTGCACCAATGATAATAAATAAATAAATATCGATTTAGAAAATATAAATGTGGTAACTCGTTTTTAGTGAGTTTAGTTGAACAACTTTGAAATCCTGAACTCATTTACCGAGGGAAGCATCCAACGGCGCGACACCGATGACAACGACGGCAGCATTATGATGAAGATGGCAAAATGCATGAGAACCACAACAACCACAGCATGACGACGATACTTCGTTGATGGATATCTACAAAAGCGAAGGGCTCTCAGTGCTGGAGGAACGCTGAGAGTGACTGCTGCGATGAAAGCCGCGTTGCGAAGGGCCGCGTTTAACGCATACCCAAAGGTATACGTTAATTGTTTCTGACTGTGCGAATTACTTTACAACGATGAAATTTTGACATTCTTATGTTCAGTTCTTCGCCTCTCACTATGTCATATCATTATTTGTCCATGTATATCTCCTATAGCCTTTCCACGAGAACGATTGAAGTTCACAGAGCGTGACGTTACGTTAACTATTTATTATTTGAGGCTTTTATTGCTTCGTTAAATAAACCATAAATGGCTTCCACGACACAGGCTTCGAAAAAAAAAAACCTGTTTGTGATTCCACTCACACGGATGTGCAAGGCCCAGTTTAAAGTATTCATCCCGCAGCTTTAAGAGATGCGCGGAAGCCGTGGGATCATGCAGGGTTAATACGATTCACCGCATGCTATACCGCAGCGCTGCTTACTGCATCGTGTAGAGAGAAGGCACGCATTCGTTAATAGATTACTGCATTGTGGGTTACCGTGTCATACCGTCTTTTTGAGAAGGCGCACTGACGAGTGGGAATCGCGAAGAGCAAAGCACCGGCAGTGAGCGACCAACTGCGCAAAAACAACCTCGGAGGTCATTTAGAGGTCGCGTCTAGGCGTCAATGCCTGCTGTAAATAAAGGTGACGAATCGCCGTAACGAGCTGCGCGCCGGCTGGGAAGCTCGTAAGGAACGCAGCAGCTTGCGACCCCATCACTTCGACAGTGCCGCAAGAAGGCGCCGCGAAAGCCAATCGCCGAGCGAGAGGAAGAACTGAGCGCCTCCATCAGTCACGCATCGCAGCGTCGGCGCCACTCAAAGAGCGCTCCGGAGAAAAGCGGCCTTTGGCGCGCAGTCCCACTGTGGCATCTTGGCCGTTTCCTATTGGACGAGCTGTCGCGGCGAGCAAGCATTTCAAAAGTGCTCCGGCGCGACTAGCTGCAGTCGCTAGCTCTGTCCGTCATTGCACTCGGTGCGCCTCCCTTTCAGTGCCGTGTTCCTCCTACGCCTTCGTTCCTTGCCCGTTCCTCTTCTCGCAGCGGCGCCACATGTATCAAATGTGCAGAGTTCCCAGTGGAGGCACTCCACAGTACCGGCGTAACCAACAAATTTGTCCAGAAATCTGCAGACTATGCAGTCGGGCGAACTTGGCGCGTGCCGCTACCTATTCGCATCTCCACAGGACAAGAAAAAAAGAAAGAGCAAACGAGGCGCATACTTTCCCTTGTATATATAGCCCTTGACAGTATTAACATCGCGGGCACTCGCGTGTATTTTTGCGCCTCGTAGAGCCATGCTTACGCTTGTGGGGCACGGTGACGCAACACCCGCGATAACGCCACTGTCGCAACCTCACTTATACTTTGCTTTCACGAGGCTCACAAATGACGCCAAGATTCATAACTATCGCTCACCTTTATTACTTTTCCGGTATTGATAAAAAGGTCCCTGTCGAGTCCCCATTGAGAGGCACCCTTTTACGGCGCCCTTCAATCGAGCGCGCAAATGTAGCACGTATCATGCCGAATAAAGAGGGTGAATCATTGTTATTCAGCAGTCACTATCGTAGAGCTTGAACGCGGCAATCAAGGCTTGTATGCCCAACGCTACTGATGAGGAATAGGAAGCGTCAGCCACTATAGTAGATCGCTATCGTCAGAACTCAGAGCGCAAGCAACTACTCATGATGAGAAAGTGCAACGCCATGAGTACATAAGTTTCTATAAGCAGTTCAGAAACGATTCCAGTGCACAGGTAAGCCGCCACTACAAACACGTCCAAGCGATACCACACATCCCTGAAAAGCCAAGAAAGGAAAGCCAAAGGATGTAATTAGCTCCCCAGATAAAATCACCCGCCATTGTGGGGTAAAGGCCTTGGTGTTGCGTTGCTAAGTCCGAAGTCGCGGAATCAAATGCCGGCCACGGCAGCCGCACTTCGACGAAGGCGAAATGAAAAAAAAGAAAGTACGCCAGTCTACCGTGCTTTTGGGTGCACGTTAAATAACCACAGGTGGTCAGAATTGATCCATAGTCTCCCACTACGGCATGCCTCAAACATATCGGGGTTATGGCACGTAGAACATCAAAATTTAATTAATTCATTCATTTAATTAGCTCAGGCCCTCCGTACAGATGGTACAGGCCCTCCGTGCGAAGCTGAAGCGTGCGACCCTGGCGTTTATCACTGGGTTAATCCCGACGGTTCATTAACGTCTTTCTCAATTATTGGTTACGTTTTCGTGTTTCTTACTGAGGTTACACACACGTTCGGCTGCGACGGAGAAAACGACGTCAATGACGGTGTGCCCGCAGTGCGCCGTTGTCGCTTGCGTTCGATGTCTCAAGTTTGGTCGGTGGCGGGGTTAGCAGCATCCGCCCGGCATTGCCGCTTGCGATCCTTCAAAATTAAATTGCTTCAAAATTAAATCTGTCTGTCACGTGAGAGAACGAATGTCTCATACCCCCTTACGTAATGGTTCATACCCCCGTAAAGGCGGCCTCCTCATTACGACGACAAAGAGAACTTAAATACTACACTGGACTGACGAGCGGCGACGGAGCCAGCTGTGGAAGACGACGACTACGCTCGATCTATTGCCGATCATGATAGTTTTTTTTTTTTTTTTTTACACGCGGACACGATAGTGGGGAAACTAGCCCTTAACAGCTTCGCTGTAATATTCTTCTGATATATTTAGTATACCGCAGCATATAGCTGTCGTCATCTTTCACCCGCTTGAGATTAGGAAGCATGACCTCATTACAGCCTAATTTGACTTGGTTCTTCAGAAACGGTTTTCCATAGAGCAACACTTGAGCTTTCGCCGTCCAGATGCCGTGACTACCTAAACCACATCGCACCTGAAAATCCTTTATGCAACGACACGAAAAAGGAAAGACACAAAACGCAATTTGCGGGAGACCGTTTTATTGTTTTCTTCAAATACTCCTATCCACGAAAATTGCAGCATGGGCAAAGCCATCCGAGTGCAGTATGTAGTAACTGCGCCCGGACGGCGGCGGGTTATGCAAGGAGCAAGGAAGCAACATTCAGACGGTCGTTCTCGCCCCGGACGCATAACTGGCTCGCGAATTTTCCGCCCGCGCTACTTACGGCTGCGCTAACAACGTTCACGGCAACCGCCCTTTCCCTCCTTCCCTCAGGTCTTCGTCGTTGGCGCAGCAGTAGAAAGGGCGATAGAAGAGAGGAGGAGGGCAGAGCGAGTCCATGGCGCGCGAGGCAGAGACGCGGTTGGTCGCCCTACGGCGCGCGCTGGGGCTCGAACAATGAGCCCTGCGAGCGCGTGCGCGACGGCGGCCGCGCTGCTCGCGAAGAAAAGCACAACGTTCGCCTTGAAGAACCTCTCGCAAACGGCTCTTGGCCTGTAAATAATGGCCGCCCATAAAAATGTCGGCCGAAATTGCGCTTCCTTTCGATAGTCGGTTCGAGCCCACATGCAGCACCTCGGCCCGTTTCGTCGCTGTTGCTTTGTCCTGTGCGCGCGCGCGTGCTGGCTTTCCACCCGGACCCCGTGTAAGAGCGCGCATATGCGCGACACCGCTGTTTTTAGGGCTTCTCTCTCCCTCTCGTCCTGTGCTGCTCTCACTTCTAACACGTCCTGTTGTTGTTGTCCTTGTCGACATCGCCGCCGTCTAAATGAAATGGCCACATTCCCTATGCATGCGTGAATAAGTGCCCGCTTCATAGAAATAGTCTGCCTCGCGTTTTGTTGTCCTTAAAAGAAAATGCAAATTCAGAACACGTGCGATGTCGTACTCATCACGACCCATCTTCCTCTGAGATAATTGAGTAGGGCCGAAGTAATGTCACGGTTATATTTCATTCCTTGTTTTTTTTTTTCCCCTCTTTTTGCACTTCGTGGTTAGTCCGTGCGGGGCTTCGCCGAAAATAACACCAAGATCGGTCGGTCGTGAACGTTGGATGATAAGAAAAGAGACTCGAACGAAAGCAATGTCTGCGTGATACCGGCCAGGCATAAAGTTATGAAAGAACTGTCAATTTGACTGTCACGTTGTCGTTGTCGACGCTGTGCGTTGTCGACACGTTGTCGACGCTGTGCGCGCTTCGCCCGAAGCTGGCTGTTAGTGTGACATATTGTATAGCAGGAACGAAACAAAACAGGTACGCCGATAGGGATCTAAAGTTTCTATGCGTATTTTTGCGTGTACAAAGGGGAAAAAATGAATAAATCAACGTATGAATGTTTAATTAATTAATTACTTAATAATACATTATTGCGGAAACTTGAACTGATCGACAATAATCAATTAAGAGATGTCTGGAATCAATGTTTCGACAACGGGACTTGTCACCCTGACAAGGGCAAGTGCCATTGCCGAAACGGTGACTTCAGCGACATCACTCGTTCGACCACTGTACTCCTGAGCGCGTCTCACAAGAGTGGCTGGGCCAATGAGGGAAATGACGTCCACCCACCGAAGCCTAACCCGCAGTGACAAGCCTGCTGCTGAATGTCTAACGGCCTCCCGTGGTTATCACTAGTTGAGAAATTATGCGTCAGGTATATTCGGTGGCAGACAAGACACTCTTCTCATTAGAAGCACGTGAACTCGGTGCCTTAGGCCAGCTATTTCTCGAAGTTGATCCCTGCTGAGTACTGTTGCGTTTCGCCTGCGACACGCGGTTTTGCCGGCGCGACTGCGGCGGGGCGGCAGACATTTTGGCCCGTGCGGCGTCGCCGCAACGCTCCCCGCCAGGCGTTTCCAGGCATGTTCCGATGCCACGTGTCTTCATGTGCGTGTGTGAGTGTATGTGCCATTGTGCCCGAACCAGGCGATGCGACAGCAGGGGTCATCCTCCCCTTCCAGTCATTGTGCCTGAACCAGGCGATGCGACAGCAGGGGTCATCCTCCCCTTCCAGTCATTGTGCCTGAACCAGGCGATGCGAAAGCAAGGGATCACCCTCTCATTCCAGTCATTGTGCCCGACCGGCAGCGCTACGACAGTGTGCGTCACCATTAGCCCATTGTACATTCACGTGCTCGTCTATTGAGGGGTTCCTTCTTGCCCTCAACTGCGAGAGTATAAAAACAGCTGCCCCCGGACGCCAAAAAGAGGGGCTCCGATTTCTTCTGTTGAGTAAAGTGCTCTCCCGTCTCTCTACTTCGGTCAACCTGACCGCCAACTCTTTGCGATGTTAAAATAAACAAGTTGTTTTGTTGTTACCAGTCGACTCATGCTTTGCCGGGACCTTCGGATGCTTCCAGTTGTACCCCCGGCCGCCAGGCCAACGCTACCCTTGGGGCTTGCGACCCAGGTACAACCACGGGCGTCAGCGCCGAGTTCCCAACAACCGATGCCATCGGTGGGTTCCAAAGATCTGGTTGGCAGCGGTGAGATCGCCTCCGACTTCAAACAACTGTCTGCCAGCGGTGAGATCGCGACAACGGAGGCCAGCAGCGAAGAGATGCAGTTGACTGTATGCTGAGCAGCTCAACGACGATCCGGGAGCAGTGCAACGAGCCCTGTGTGATGACTGGTTGCCTGCAGCGGAACGACTGCGCTGGACTCTTGGCTGCGAGGTTTGGTGAGTGCGGGACTTTCTTCTTCTGAGCTTTGCCAGGCTTTTGTTAGTGTCAGAAACAGAGCTGGTAATTGTGGTTGTCGTTGCTGCCGGGTTAGTTTGCGGCAAGACAATAGTAAGCAGTAGAGAAAGCAGCATTCAGAGCAGCCATGGATTTGAAGTCGTTGCGCAAACCGAAATTGTTGGAGCTTGCAAGAGAGTTGGGTCTGGATGTCTCAGACAAACTAAGAAAACCTGAACTGCTAAAGGCTATTCTTGAGTTAGAGGCTGAGGATGACGAGCTGTCGGAATGCCTTGAGACCATTGAGGAGAGGGAGACTGCAAAAAGACAGGAGCGCGAACTTAAAGAGCAAAAAGAAAAAGAAGAGCGTGAACGTAAAGAACAGAAAGAAAAAGAAGAGCGTGAACGTAAAGAACAGAAAGAGCGAGAGCAACAAGAGCGTGACCGTAAACACGCTTTGGAAATGAAGCGTCTTGAGGTAGAGATGGAACGCGCTCGTAATGGAAGTCAGGCACACGGTGCAGGAGAACGCGTATTGTTCAAAATGACTGACCTGATGCGGCCGTTTAAGCTTGGAGAGGACATTGGTTTGTTCCTGGTTAACTTTGAGCGAACGTGCGAGAAGCAGGGGTTCTCTCGGGAAACGTGGCCACAGCGCTTGCTCACTTTGTTACCCGGCGAGGCGGCCGACGTAGTCGCTCGCTTGGATAGAGAGGAGGCAGAGGATTTCGACAAAGTAAAATCGAGTCTGCTAAAAAAGTACCGGCTGTCTGCGGAGGCGTTCCGTCGGAAGTTTCGGGAAAATGAGAAAGGCAAAAGTGAGTCATATACAGAGTTTGCGTATAGGCTTATGTCGAACATGCAGGAGTGGCTCAAAGAAGAGAAAGCGTTTGGTGACCACGATAAAGTTCTGCAGTGCTTCGGGCTAGAACAGTTTTATAGTCGGTTACCGGAGAACGTGCGATACTGGGTCTTGGATAGGCCAGACGTTTGTACGGTGGCTAAAGCCGCTGAGCTAGCCGAGGAGTTTGTGACGCGTCGGGCTCGCGGAGCTAAGGACGGTCAAAAGGGTGAATTTGGCTCGAAGTTTGAGAGGCCGAAGTTCACACCCATGAGAGCAAAGGGGAACACGCGTAGTGCGGATGCGAGTGGAAGCAGTGCGACCGAACCTAAGGAGACGGCGGCAGCCGCAGCCGAACGCAGAAAGCGGTTCGAGATGAGGCAAGCGCGCGTTTGTTATACGTGCCAGAAGCCGGGTCACTTTTCGGCGCAGTGTCCGGAAACAACACCAAAAGTTGTGTTTTTTTCAATAGGCAGCACTGACGAGAACATGAAGCTTCTCGAGCCTTACATGCGAGACCTCCTCGTGAACGGGAAAGAGTGCCGAGTGCTTCGCGATTCCGCAGCTACAATGGATGTAGTTCACCCGTCTTATGTAGAACCCCATATGTTCACGGGCGAGTGCGCATGGATCAAGCAAGCCGTGGAAGCTCATAGCGTGTGTCTGCCGGTAGCAAAAGTGCTTATTGAAGGACCTTTCGGAGCGCTTGAGACGGAGGCCGCAGTGTCATCTATGCTGCCACCTCAGTACCCGTACCTATTTTCAAACAGGTCCGATCACCTCCTGCGCGAGAAGGGGCTTTTGTTTGGTGAAGCTAGTGTTCAGGCCTTAACCAGATCGAAGGTTCGGGAGCTCGCTGCAAAGGCGGTAGTTGCGGGGCCGACGTTATCAAACAACGAAAAAGGGTCAGAGGCGCAGCAAGCTGATATTCAGAGCACGCCCGAACTGAATAAACTTGAGTCTGTAACGTTAAAGGCGCCAGATACTGGAGAGGAAACGCCCGACACGGGAAAGTTAGAAGAGCTATCTACTGATTTGCTCATCGCGCCTACGTCAGACGGACTTAATAGGTTGCTAAAAGTCAGCCGGTCGGCTTTGATAGCCGAGCAAAAAAAGGATGGCAGCCTGGAAAACGTGCGCTGCAATGTCAAAGAAGGTATCGCCAGGAAAACTGCGCGTTTTGTGGAAAGAGGTGGAGTCCTGTACCGGAAGTATCTAGACCGCCGAGGAGTGGAGTTCGATCAGCTGATCGTGCCTCAATGCTATCGTCAGGATCTGTTGCGCTTGTCACACGGGGGTTCGTGGTCCGGACACCTAGGAGTTAAGAAAACTAAGGACCGTCTCTTGCAAGAGTACTATTGGCCAGGGTGTTTTCGGGACGCAGACCATTTCGTGAGGACATGTGACACTTGTCAGCGGGTGGGCAAACCAGGGGACAAATCAAGGGCGCCGTTGAAATTGGTACCTATCATAACGGAGCCTTTTAGACGGCTCGTTATTGATACAGTGGGACCTCTGCCGGTAACAGCCACGGGGTACAGACACATTTTGACTGTGATCTGCCCAGCGACAAAGTTCCCTGAAGCAGTGCCGCTTAAAGAACTCAGCTCAGTTGAGATAGTCAATGCACTACTGTCCATATTTGCGCGAGTTGGTTTTCCTGCGGAAATCCAATCAGATCAGGGCACAGTGTTTACTAGCGCTTTGACGACAACTTTTCTCGAAAGGTGTGGGGTAAAGCTGCTACACAGCTCAGTGTACCACCCACAGTCGAATTCCGTTGAGAAGCTCCACTCCGTCATGAAGCGCGTGTTGAGAGCCTTGTGTTTTGAACATCAAACTGACTGGGAGCTGTGTCTGCCTGGGGTGATGTTTGCGTTAAGAACCGCGCCGCATGCGGCTACGGGGTTTTCGCCAGCTGAACTGGTGTACGGTCGCTCGCTTCGGTCTCCGCTTCGCATGCTTCGAGAATCGTGGGAAGGTAGGGGCGACGACCCAGTCGTGGTGGAGTACGTACTTAAGCTCCTCGAACGCTTAAGAAGGGCACAGGAGTTGTCAGGTGAAGCAATGACAAAGGCCCAGCAGAGGGCCAAGGTTTATTATGATCGGACAGCCAGGGCCCGTCGTTTTGAGGTGGGCGATGAGGTCATGATATTGCGCACATCGCTAAACAACAAACTAGACGTGCAGTGGGAGGGCCTAGCACGAATTGTTCAGAAACTGTCGGACGTTAACTACGTGGTAAGTCTGCCAGGAAAGCGGAAAGCACAGCAAGTTTACCACTGTAATCTGCTCAAACCTTATAGACAAAGGGAAGCAGTGGTGTGCATGATGGTAAACGTTCCTGAAGAGCTTCCGGTCGAGCTTCCAGGACTAGGCTCAGTGACGAACAGGGAAGACACCGGTCAAGTCATTAGTGACCTTATCAGTAAAGCACCGCTGTCGCCTGAGCAGAAAACCGAACTACACCAGCTATTACAAGAGTTTCAAGGTCTGTTCTCTGAGAGGCCTGGTAGGACTTCTGTACTTACTCATGATATAGAACTTACCTCCCCAGAGCCAGTACGATCCAAGGCGTATCGGGTGTCACCCCGCCAGAGCGATATTATGGAGGCTGAGGTAAAGAAAATGCTACAGCTCGGTGTTATTGAGGCAGGTGAGAGTGATTATACCTCCCCTTTGATTTTAGTTGAGGTATCGGGCAAGGAACCTCGTCCTTGCGTCGACTACCGCAGGCTTAATTCCATCACTAAGGATCAAATTTATCCGATCCCTAACATCGAGGAGCGCCTTGAGAAAGTTAGTAGCGCTCAGTTTATTTCCACCCTAGATCTTGTCAGGGGTTATTGGCAGGTTCCACTTACAGAAGAGGCTAGTAGGTATGCGGCGTTCATTTCACCAATGGGAACATTCCGTCCTAAAGTGTTGAGTTTTGGTTTGAAGAACGCGCCATACTGTTTTTCAAGCCTCATGGATAAAGTGTTGCGGGGACAGCAAGAGTTCGCTTTACCGTATCTAGACGACGTAGCGATATTCTCCGCATCCTGGTCTGAGCATATGACACACTTGCGGGCAGTGCTAACCCGCCTGCGCGAAGCGGGCTTGACAGTCAAGGCTCCTAAGTGCCAGTTAGCACAGGCCGAGGTTGTCTACCTCGGTCACGTGATTGGTCAGGGTCGTCGCCGCCCCTCTGAAATAAAGGTGGCCGCTGTGCGAGACTTCCCGCAACCGCGCACGAAGACCGATATTCGGTCGTTCTTAGGTGTCGCCGGCTACTATCAGAGGTACATCCCCAGGTACTCTGATATCGCGGCTCCCCTGACGGATGCTCTAAGAAAAACAGAGCCTCAAACAGTCGTCTGGGACGAGACAAAGGAAAGAGCTTTTAGCGCCCTAAAGAGTGCCCTAACAAACCAGCCTGTGCTACGATCGCCAGACTATACAAAAGGGTTCATTGTTCAGTGCGATGCTAGTGAGCGAGGCATGGGCGTTGTACTGTGCCAACGGGAAAAGGGAGAAGTAGAACACCCCGTCCTGTATGCTAGTCGTAAGCTGACCAGTCGTGAGCAGGCGTATAGCGCCACCGAGAAAGAGTGTGCATGTCTCGTGTGGGCCGTTCAGAAATTGTCATGCTATCTAGCCGGCTCGAGGTTTATCATTGAGACGGATCACTGCCCTCTCCAATGGCTGCAGACCATCTCTCCCAAAAATGGCCGCCTCCTGCGCTGGAGCCTCGCTTTACAACAATATTCCTTTGAGGTGCGTTACAAAAAGGGGAGTCTCAACGGTAACGCCGATGGCTTAAGTCGAAGCCCCTAACGTAGGAATCAGCCTAAAAATTGTTTGTTACTGATGTTTTTCTTCCTGAGGCAGGATTTTTTTTAACATATTGCTTTTGTTTAGTGTTTCAAAGTGATGATATGCTTTCTAGTGCAATTTTTCAATTTGTGGACGCGTTCTGAGTGATGCTAGACTACTGTAAGGAACTAGGCAGTGGTATAAAAAGGGGAAAGAGCCTGGCAGGGCTTAGTGAGGGTTGTGCTGTGCTTGCTGACTGAGCGGTTGAGTTTCAGCGTAGTTCTAACGCTTGCCGGGAACGAGAGCAAAAATGTGAACTCTCCCGAAGTCACTTTGCAGTGTCCCGTGCGAACCTGAACGAGAGAACGAGGCCTTCTCTGTGCGCTGCGCTCAAGAAACGTCGAGGGACGCCCGACTTCGGTTATGAGCATCATCGAGCGACACCCCTCCGGACAGCGGATGCAGTCCCCTGTCCATCGGGATCTCCTTCCCCCGGCGGGGCGGTCTGTTGCGTTTCGCCTGCGACACGCGGTTTTGCCGGCGCGACTGCGGCGGGGCGGCAGACATTTTGGCCCGTGCGGCGTCGCCGCAACGCTCCCCGCCAGGCGTTTCCAGGCATGTTCCGATGCCACGTGTCTTCATGTGCGTGTGTGAGTGTATGTGCCATTGTGCCCGAACCAGGCGATGCGACAGCAGGGGTCATCCTCCCCTTCCAGTCATTGTACCTGAACCAGGCGATGCGACAGCAGGGGTCATCCTCCCCTTCCAGTCATTGTGCCTGAACCAGGCGATGCGAAAGCAAGGGATCACCCTCTCATTCCAGTCATTGTGCCCGACCGGCAGCGCTACGACAGTGTGCGTAACCATTAGCCCATTGTACATTCACGTGCTCGTCTATTGAGGGGTTCCTTCTTGCCCTCAACTGCGAGAGTATAAAAACAGCTGCCCCCGGACGCCAAAAAGAGGGGCTCCGATTTCTTCTGTTGAGTAAAGTGCTCTCCCGTCTCTCTACTTCGGTCAACCTGACCGCCAACTCTTTGCGATGTTAAAATAAACAAGTTGTTTTGTTGTTACCAGTCGACTCATGCTTTGCCGGGACCTTCGGATGCTTCCAGTTGTACCCCCGGCCGCCAGGCCAACGCTACCCTTGGGGCTTGCGACCCAGGTACAACCACGGGCGTCAGCGCCGAGTTCCCAACAACCGATGCCATCGGTGGGTTCCAAACAGTACTTAGCGGAAGGTCGTTGTCTGGTATTTGTGCTGGTCCCAGAAATTGAGCGCACAAGAAGGAGATAGTTACTGCAGCGAAAATTTCTCATTGCTCGAGAAGAGCTGCCTACTTGTCTTTTTGAACCCGCGTATCCCCATACGCGCAGCAAGATTTCCGGATGAAATTGTAAGTTTCGTGAAGGTTCCATTATTTAACTTCGGATAGCGCAAGAGAGACAAAAGACGAATTATATAGGACAAGCGCGTTATTAGTAGCCGAACCTCGTTACTTTTGCAGTATAGCGGGCTGTGAAGAGAACTGGGAGCCGAACTCAGAAAACGTTTTATTTTTGCCAACTGTTTGATTGGGTGGTCAGTTTCGCAAATATTATGTTCTGTATTTTTTTTTTACCAACGAACTCCTCTAGAGTGCGAAGTGTTACAGGTCCTGATTCCTCGGTCTCATCCGTTTACCTAGTCTGAGTCTCAGGGGAACGTTTACAGAGGCAGCCTGCGTAAAAGCAGTACTATGGCAGCGTGCATATTGAACGAGAATCTCTAGTGAGACATGTGATTACACGATTGCGAGCAGTCGTCGAGCGTTCTAAAGCTCGACGTTCATGCCTCGTGCGCCTTGAGCACGACGCATGAGGCTGGCAAACACCTCTTCTCTTCTCGGCGCCTTTACGTCCTGCACATCCACACTTCTCCCCTGCAAGGAATTTCTCTCAAAAAGCCAGTGTACGGCAGAAATAGTGGCTAAATCAATTTTTTCTTTACCTGTAAACAACATGTAAGGAGAAAGAATGAAGTGCTTTGAAAGTAAACACCCAGCACAAAACGGCGACTGAGTAGACGGATGGAATCAACTTTCTGTCAAGCATTCATCTATAGTTGCATTTATCTTTTTTTTTTTAAGTTGTCTTGCTCTGAAAGCTTTCACATCAAAGTCCAACACAGTGAAGTGACTGAAGTCACTTAGTTTATAGCCTACGCAAAGTCTGCTTACTTCCTCTGCTGTCGCAGTTTCACCTACTGTGCATACCTCCTTAAGTGCTACTGACATGAAACGTGGGTGCAAAATAGAACTTTTTCCGTCTAGAACTACCAGAACTCACCAACTATATAGCACACTCTCGCACTCAAACCTACTTAAGTTTCCCTGCTGCTTAATATACAAGGTTTACTGGCGGAAGTCTGCTATGAACATGCATATCCGGGTCTAAAGCAAGAACTTGTGAACCCGGTGTTGGTTAAAGTAGTTCGTCTTGAACAGGAAAGTTTTTTTTTTTCGCAAGACTGTAGTGTGTCGACCTAATAGTATACGAAGTGTCCAAAACTACGTGGTATGCACGCGCGAACAATCCAGTTTGTCAGATTCATATGGAGGAAGCTCTTCAGCAACCGCATTACGCTAACCAACGCGCTATACCGTCAAGGTACAGTGATTCGAATACGTACAGATCTGCTTATCAAGCACGAACACTTTCCCGTAACCACGTGGGCTAGGTAGAATCCTTCTCAAACAAGCGGGGAAACCTAAAAACCGTAACACAATTCGACGCAATCAGTGCTTGCGCGGGGTGGGGCTGGCTATTCTATCAAAAGAGGCGTCTACATGCGGCTCTAGGCGCTAAATGCGTTATAACAAAAAATGTTAGACAAGAATGTACGCGAAGCGCTCAA
This sequence comes from Dermacentor variabilis, assembly GCF_050947875.1. Lineage (NCBI taxonomy): Eukaryota > Metazoa > Arthropoda > Arachnida > Ixodida > Ixodidae > Dermacentor > Dermacentor variabilis. The sequence goes on from NC_134569.1 coordinate 37,192,712, forward strand.
GAATAGTCCTTCGAAACGCCGAAATCAGTAAAGCTAACGCGTAAAAGGGCGGAACCATAGAGTTAACATAACCAACTCTATCAGCTAGCATAGTACTGTATACTAACTATATCTATATATGGCAAGAACACTTTAGAGGTATTGCCGGATTTAGCAGCTAAAAAAGCGGTTCAGCAAGCTTCAGCGGCGGTGTCGCGGTAGCGTCTCCGAATGACGCGTTCACGTTTGCGGTTCGATTATTCATTGCACCTTCTGTCTTTTTCTTTTCGGTTGGTTTTTTTTTTTTTATTCAGCGGCAGTTTTTCTGACGTGGCGCAAACGATTTCGCCACTTAGATCCGATAATGGCAAATGAGAGCAAGCTGCGCGCCCGGACTACCACTCACAGCCAGAACTATATGCACCATTGGGCCACGCGTATAAGCATGTTAATTGCGCTGTTTATACACTATGTATGTGTATACACCATGTGCTGTGCATCACATGCAATAATGTCGCAATAAACTTACCTGAACGTGTGACCCCATGGCCCGATGCGTGTGGCTGTCCGGCAGCAGTGAAGACGCACTGTTTCCTCTCCCCTTGCCTTCCGAGATGTGGGCGGTGAATGAGGAGTTCGCCACGTCCAGCAAACTGCTGACGACAAAAAAGAAACGCAAGTAGCGCCATGCCCTGTCCGGTTTTTGTGCCTTATATTGTGTCCCAGTACTTCGAGCTCTGAATTAAGCCACGAAAAAAGGAAAATATTAATGAACTGGTATCTGACCGAGGGGTGCCCGGCGCAGCAATCGGAGATTTTACCGCAACGTTAACAAAACGGCAGACTTGTGATCATTTCTCTATTTGTAATATTAACTCCTGACCGCATGTCAACAGCTGAAGCGTCTGTCGCGTGATTTTTTGTTTGTTTCTAAAACCAATGCTTCTGCGCTTTAACTACGTTCTATTATAACATTTTATCTATAACGGATTGAGCACGAACAGCCACTGCATGTTTCGTTAGAAAAGCGAGATATCAGACACGTTGCCGCTCATCGACGTGCGCCACTGCACGTACATGCTCTATCACGTTTGCGCGAACCCCGTTCACAAAATATTCACTATTTTAAGTAGACGGAGCAGCATCAAAGTACAACTGTGTATAAACGGACAAGGCCGAAAATGCTTTTGCATTTTTGCAGAACCACGACGTGTTCTACGACGCCGTAACTCGCGTTAAAATTTTTAAAGCTTATATAGAGGTCTGCAAAGCGGTATGATTAAAGCAGTCTGCGTGCATAAAGAATTTGCTTTGACCGAGAAAGCAAACGGTTCGGACATGGTCACTAGCGCCTGCTGGTCAACGATAACTGAAGGTGACTTGAAGAGCGGTCAGCGGAACTAACTGTTCGGAGAAGAACTGCGGTCCTCGGCTTCCGTTGATTTGTGGATCGCACTTTCTAATTAGACATCTTCAGAATTTCGAAATGCTGCAACGCGGACGTATTTGCACCAATCACTTTAGTGGATCGGTAGTGGGTCGTAACGGCATCATTAGTCTATTGCGAGAAGCACAGGTTTCAATATAACATCGCATCAAGGGATAACGAATGGAACACGTTTTTCTTGCTATGAAAGCGCGCATCAAGATCCTGGAAGCAGATGTGGCTGGAGGCTGTTGCAGAAAGGATCGGCACGCAGGCAGCTCGCAGTGCACCGACTCAAGCATGCAGCACAGCAACGCATGCAAAATGAGCGCTGACGCGAGGAAAGCATGTACTTAGCTGTTCAGCGTGCTAATTCCCGTGGCATTTAACGTGAAGCATGCAAAAACAAACGAAATACGTCGACCGTACTTCCATAAAAACAATGCCTGATCTGTCTAGCGTACCTGTAAAAAAAAGTTGTAGGGAGACGTCGGACGACCTTTAGCGACAGCGAATATAATAAGCCGAAGCGTCAAGTATACCCCACCCGCCACACAACCAATCAAGGGCGCGTAGCTCGGAATGGAAGCCACGACCTTTCCACTCTACCTAGCTCGGTGGTTCTCAATACTCCGTCGCTGTACCGGTCGGCAACAGTTGATACGTCTAGCAGGCAATGATAGGGGTCGTCAGCTGCTCGTCGCCTCAGTTCACTGATAAATAATTGATGCGAGGCCGGGAATAAGCGCTTCATTAGCGCTTGCCACTCTTCGCGTTCCCCGCGAGTCCTCGGAGTTTTGGCGGGCACAGCGAATCGCCTCCAACCTGTTGTTGGCAATTTCCTCTCTATGCGGGTGCACATTCCCGCTCCCCACAGCGTTGCTCCCGAATTCTCGAATCCCCCACGCTCCCTCTCGCCTCCCACCTCTTCGCGCGTGACTCCACGCGCGAACACGCGCTCTCGAAACCTCATCTATCTTTCTTCTTTACTTGTTCTACAGTTCCCGCACCGCACCTTTGAATTCATTTAGTTCGTTTCCTTCAAGTGTAGGAGTATTGAGAAAAACAGGAGAATGATCCATTAGAGACGTAATGATCCCTTCCGACGTTCCGTCAGCGATAAAGGGAATATCGCACTTCTTTATGCGCTCCCAGCCCCCGCTTTCCTTTTTTTATGCGTCCTCTTCATCATGCTTCATTGCATGGGCGCTGCGACAGAGGCGTCATCCCCACCGGCGGCAACGGACTTGACGGGTTTTAGCGAAGCTTAGCGGCAGCAACACACCACCGAAGAGGCAAGCGACTCCCGCATCATGCCGCTTAATTCAGGAACCCCCTGCGCTTTACGCCTGGCCTACTTACGAGCGGCGAGATATGCAGACCGGTGCAGCGCGTCGTTGACTAATGGCAGTGTGTGCCGATTACTGCTATGCCGCTGGGAATGCACCCTCTTGCTGTATCTTTTCATTCGGGAAAAATGTTTCTCCACCTTCTTCTGCTGTGAAGCGCTCTTGATTTCTTGTTCTCATCTTTGCATTTCTCTGCTTGCACGTGTGTGCAAACAGTCTTGCGTGCCTTGCCCGCGAGTGCATTTTTGTTTTCAAGAGGGAGAAAGCTTTTTGTAAAAGCAGGTAATGGTTAACACGGCTACGTGCGTGATGTCCACCCCTGAAAGTGTCAGGAGCCACCAGTCTGTGTCTGCAACTAAGTTAGCTTTTATTTTTGTCCTAGAAAGGTTCAGTATAGTCGCCTGGCTAATATGGCTACCTACACAGATAACAGGTACTTTGAACAGTAAGGGCCTACAATAGAAGTAGAACCCCGACAAAACGAAACCGTCTTCTGTTTATGGCAATGCAACACAAGGCGCAATGGTTCCATGAACGTGCAACCGAGCTGTCAGGCGTCATAAAGAGGAAGTCTGTATTATTTATAGTTACTCGATTGAAAAAAAAATTCACAGGCGATTCCCGATACTCCCTAATGAAAACTTTGAGCGCAGCTCTAGACGTATTTTCATTTTGCGATATATTGGCTGGAGCGCACAGTCTGTCTCGTGTGACACGTTGCAAATGGAGCAAAGTGTGGCGCGACTGTCTTGCTAATCTGTAGATCGTGAGAGGCAGCGCGTGGGTGACGTGTGCGCGCGATTCACAACAGACGCTGCAGACAGAGCTCCCAGACTTCTCGCGCTACTCTGGCGCCATCTCGTAGCCATCGTCGCCACACCACGCTTCTCTTCTTCTCACACTTTCGCCATATCCTCCTCCTCCGCTTTCCTATTCGCGTCTTTCATCCCCTGCTGCACTCCGCCTTCACTCCTTCATCCTTCGCTGCGCTCGTTCACTTGGTTACGCCGACGCAGACGCCGACGCTCGCTGCAGGAATGGGCGCCTAAGATCTGCGCTCTAAAAAGCAAAAGTCTCGTCATTTAGCTATACAGGCTGGGTGAAGTCGAGACTCGGGACTTTTACTTAAATGTCGGTACTGTCCCACTAGATTCGGAATGATTGGCAACCCTTGCATAGGAGCTAGCAAGAAACGAAAGGTGCTTAACAGCATCGTAATTTTCCAGCTTCTTACTTTTTTTGCGTCAAGCAAGTTGCTGTTATAGACAGACAGCACATCGGTCACTGTATGTGATCAGCCAACACTAAATCCACTGAGATAGGGGTGGAGGATCCGGTATGGTGATCATGACACTGTGCGACTTCCAGAATTATTCAAGGCAACATGTGTTATTTGTGTAATATGTTGCTTTAATAGACGAATTAAACTCGCGCTCGCACTCGCGCTCGCAGACACCGAAACTGGTTATTTTGTACCGTGTTCCAGCGCGGGATCATGCTCTGTGATCCGCTTGTGTCTGCCTCAGCATTCGTACAGCACTGACCAATAGCGCTAGTCCGGTTTCCTCGTGCACACAGCGCAAAATCACGCACAAAGCGCAAGATCACGCCCTGCGCGAAACGAGACGATTGCAAAAGCTCGCGCGACGCCCTCAGCGGAAGTACGCCGCGTCGCAAGAAAAGAAAAAAAAAGCGAGGAGAAAAAGAAATGAAGGTGGGGCCCGTGACGTGTTCGTCACGCGATCCTCGAGATCCTCGAGACGATGCAAATAGGGAGTGTCTCCCTTGGCAGTTGAGCTCGCCTCCTGAAATCATGGGTTCGTGGCACTGAAGTATTTATATCTCAGCTATTACTGGGGGGGAGGACCAATTTGAAAATTTTTGTGGCAGTACACTCCTTAGAGGACACGTAACTGCCAGGGTATAACCAAAATTTGCTATGGGGCCTGGTTAGGAGCCCTTTAAGCACACGCATAAGTCGCTTTCAGTGCTTTGTGGTGTTTCACACAAATTTAAGATCTTCGATAACGTATATATAGCTCTACATGAGGTTTACATATGGAGTTGATATCAAATAGACGCTCTTTATGCCAGTAATGAGTAGAATGGAAAAAAGACGAAAAGGAATCATTATTAAGGCAGCATGACAAGGAGGCCACCGACACCACATCGTTCAAATGCGTCATGAATAGAAGATGCGCTCACAAATATTTGATGGGTCGGCTTTCCCGGTACTTTTTCGTGGCAATCTGTCTCGTCGGTCTCTAATTAGAGTCCGGCATGCTCACGTGTTAAAGTTAAAGCAGGGAAAATATGCAGCCTCCAGTTCTGTGAAGGACAATGCAAACATATTTAATCCAGCTGGTATAACAACTCGTCTATCTTTTATTCCGCTAGCAATTATATCGACACTCCAAGCTAATTTTTTCCGTAGTCGTCGCCCTCACCTTCGGCGCCGCCGTGAGGTACGGTGTATATTTAGCTATACGTATGCTATATGCCATGCCATGCTGTATGACATGTGGTATGTGCGGTTTATATTGCCACACCATTCTCTCACTAAAGTTACTCATGCCAGGTCTTACATTCTTGACAATCATAATCGTCAGAATTTTGAGATTGGCAGCCCAAAAACAAATGTCACGAAACTAAACACCGACAGCGTACGCCTTTTATCTTATATCTTCTCAGGCTTATATAATAAACTTGCGAAACAATAACAGAGATCAAACTTCACAATGATGTAATTTAATTGACGCGGCTGTGCACTACCTCTGGGATCGGCCCAGGAAAGAGGCTTGAAGCACACCCGATACGGAAACGTGGTGGTAAAGTCGCTAAGAAAAACGTTGGCTTTAAAGAGCATTGATGAAAGCATCCGATGGCAGGATTCAAACAGAGGACCCCTAGTGCAGCAGCTCGTGTTTACTTATTCAGCTAACATCTACTTCCATTCATAATGCCACTACATCCACGAGTCTCACATTTCATGTAGTACTCTAACATGTTGCAATGGCATTCATTGCTTCGCCCTTATGGTACAATTGCGATTTTTTTTTCTTCATGTAAGCGTCGCGAACATAGAAATAGCGAGTACGTGCAGGTAGCGTCATGAGTAGGTCACTGGCTCCAATAGAAACAACCTACAAAGACAAACTCACTACTCCATCTCTGCATTCTTGTACGATTAACAAACCACTCCACTCTCTAACGCGTAATAAAGCAACGAGAAGAAAAATTTGGGCAATCGCGTTTTAATGTCGAACCCAACTCATGGCTGCAAAACAATTCTCGATAAGACATACACAACATAACTCTACGCATTTATTCATTCTGCTGGACCGCTGTTACGGGACACAAAATAACCGGCGCCTACATGGCAATTATGCTCATATAGTAAGGCATTGTTAGTGGTAAAGCTGGCTTAGGCTTAAGCAGCTTTATACATTGGCATTAATGGAATTTCGTGAAAGTTGTGCCGTAAGCAAGGCCACTGAAAGATCTTCAATTTCTCGCTCTCCCAATGGGCGTGCTGCCACCCAAAATGGAAACGCGGTGACTTTTCCTTATAATCTGTCTCACTTTGGACGCAATTCCTAAACTCTCGAGTGAGTGAGGGGCGGCGGCTCTGCGTGCGTTCAGTTGTTCTGCTTAGTACCAGGTCGTGCGTTCGATTTCCCACTGCAATTATCGCATTCCCATAGATGCGGAATTAAACAAGACACTCACGTACGAAGCTTTCGGGGCAGATAGATTTGTCCTGAGCCTACCAGCATTATATCTCATGTAGTGCAGATGTTTCTCCAAAATGGAAAAAAATTCCTGCAGAACTAATCTCACCATGGACTGTCGATGTTATTGTGATTAGCATCCAGACAATGTAGTTGGCCGTATTGGCCGTATTGCTGGCCGTATTGATGAAGACACCGTTATTTCGAATACGTAGTCATTCTGATATTTCCATTGCTACGCATGCGGCGCTCCTTGTCTCTGGGATCGGCCCGCTTTACTATGTCGCTCGCTCACCATGGTCGGCCATGACCATGAAGGTATGGCGAACGATGAGTGTGCGACGATGACTCACCGATGACGATGGAATGACGAAGAAGGACGGACGTCGGTGGAAGGACGTAGGCTGTAAGACGGCGACGAAATGACGCCAATGGGAGGACAATGACTGTATGATGACAGTGGTGTGATGACGATAACGTGAGGAAGGCGGTATGACCAAAGTCGTGTGACGAAGCTAAAGAGACGATGATGGAACGACCACGACGGCATCCCAACCATGAGCACACACGTAATGGCCCAAGCTAGTAGACATTTTAGGTCATTGGGTCGGCGTAAGAGGCTGTATATATAGATAGATAAATTCGAAGTGTCTGAAGTATACAAGCAATGCTAATTGCATTTAAAAAAATACCTCTAAAGTTTGTTCAATTTGATATTCATCGTCATATGGATTACAAGGGCGACCCAATTCAGTGCGTTTCAAAGCGATGGCGAAGAGCGAAAGACAGCAAGGACAGGAAAGGCAGGGAGGTAAACCAGAAGAGCACCCGGTTTGCTGCCCTACACTGAGGGTGGGGAAAAGGAGAATAGAAAGATGAAAAAAGGGAGAGAGTAAGCACTGAGTGCGTGTGGAAGGGACACTGTACACATGAACACTATAAACGGTCTCTTAAGCCGGTGCACTTCAAGTATTGTACTAGTGCACGAATCGCTTTTCGTGCCAGTGACGCGTGTGGCTACGGTCCGAGTATCTTTGACTCGGTGAACGGTCTAGAGTCCAGTCGGTGTAAAGTTGCCCGCAGAGAGAGGCGTTGTACATCGTAGCAAGGGCAGGTACACAATAGGTGCTCGATGGTTTCCTCGCACCCGCAGGCCAAAGAAATTACGCGTAAAGAGGCGACTAATGAGGCAGACTGCGAGTTGACGAAGACCAGCATACGCAAACAGTTAACGTTGACCTCATGGCTGTGTCTCACGCTCGTTTTGATTTTAGTAGCACTTGTGATTACTCTAGTGCATCATATACAGCACAAAAAGAGAATTTTCGTAAGAGAATTTTTTTCGTGTAATAAATAACGGAGAACAGGCCCGTACAAGTTTATCGGAAAAAGAAAACAAATGTTGCTCTCATAAAATAGCGACTAAAAGGGCTAAAAGCAACCAAAAGTACTTGTATCTCTTGCATATGGTACCACTTAAGTACGTGCTCGTGTTCTTCCATGGCCCTTTCAAGTGAACGCCAACGAGATAGATTTGGCTAGGGAATAAGGTGCAGAAGCTGGAAGCATGTATTTCCTGCTACTCTACTTATATATAGTCACATCATAAGAAGCCAACAAACAACGACACGAAGGACAGCATAGGAGCAATCATTTTCAGTTATTTATTGAAGTAAATAAATTGTAAATAAATGTAAATGAAAGTGGATTAAAAAACTACTGACCGCAGGTGGGATACGAACCCACGTTTTCGTATTACGCGTTCGGTGCTCTTACCAAATGAGCTACTGTGGCGCTATTTTTCCGTGTGCGTGTGCGTGTGCGCGTGTGCGTGCGTGTGTGAGTGTGTGTGCCAAAACAGCGAAGTGTCATAGGGGAGAGACATGCAATTATTTACGCACAGTTTTCTGCAACATAAATCTGAGTCCTGAAACAAATAATGCCAGGCGTATAGCCTCCGTAGACTTCCGGCAAAGGCACAACTTTCATTGTCCAACGATTACGAGAAGTTTGTTCAATGGCCTTAAGCCTGAATACATTCGTTACGGCTCCTGCATCGCTAACAAGATATTTTTTTTTCTTTTGCTAACAGTAAGCGGCAACCGACTCGCGCACTAAAAAGGCTAGCCCAACAGAAGTAATTTCTATTGCCCAATTTCTGAAGACGAAGATAGCAAGGGAATTGATGTTGGAAACTTCCTTGAGTACAGTGCTACGAATCCCCGTCGAGTGAACGCTCACACAAACCAAAGAAAACACATGGTCATTTCAGTGCCCTAAGCAGAATTGAAGATAGTCTGTGCTATTCTATTGCTGAGCCTCCGAAATACTCTCCACGCACTCCTCAGTTTCCATTATTGTTGGCCGCTTCGGGTTCACTCACTTAATGAGTTCTACCCGCTCTCCTAAATGGCGCTCATCTACGAAAGAGTAACGAATCTATCTCGGCCGTCCGGCCGCTAAGATACGCGCTTACTTATTTACACGCCAGCTTAAAGCATGATCTGCTGTAATTGTGTGAGCGGCGTACAGCGTTGCGTATGCACCGACTCTTGCGGGGAAAGATGACGCGCATGGGAGTGCTCCCCTTTGTTCCTTAACTGCGGCAGGAGGGCCCAGCGTTTCGCCCCGTGTTCCCTTGTGTTGGTTGTGAAACAAAATGAAGCTTCCCCGAGTCGCTAATGAACACTTTAAGGCCACGTGTGTATCGTTTTTGTTGTGCAACAGCGTCCATTGTCTTTCCCCCTACCACGCGCGACAGCTGTGCTCGCGGAGCCGGAGCCAGTTTCACTGGCACGCAAGCGCACGCACGCAAGCGCAGTGGCCGTGTTGTGTTCTCGATGCGAGGCTGCTCCCATGACGAGAGCTGTCGTCGCGACACGTGCGCGAACGCGGAGAAAGAAACAACGACAGGCCGGAGGACGAGAAAGCGGGATTTGTCATGCGTACCATGCTCCGTTAAGCGCGGTTCTCGCTATTTTAAATGATGTGCTCCGAGTAAAGAAAAGCGCTGTGGTAGTCAGACGACGTTCGGAGCAGCCGTTCGCATATCCGTGTGGCTTCAGAGTGTCGGCAACGTCATACGCGGTACAAGTTTGCTACATCGCGTGCTACGCGATAGCAATTACATGGATACTCCAGGCGCATTTTTGCCGTCGTCGCCGCGCGCCGTATGATTTATGTGCGAGTGAAAGCATGCGACTAGTTGGGGCGATGAAATTAGGAAATTCGCGGGCGCTAGTTGGAAACTGTAGGCGCTGGACAGGGGTAGTTGGAGATCGCAGAGAGAGGCCTTCGTCCTGCAGTGGACATAGATGATGATGATGATGATGATGATGATGATGATGATGACGACGACGACGACGAAGAAGAAGACGATGATGATGATGACGATGATGATGATGATGATGATGATGATGATGATGATGATGATGATGACGACGACGATGATTATGATGATGATGATGATGACGATGATGATGATAATGAAAGCGTGCGATGGTGAGCCGGCGACGGTGGCTCAATCTCGCGCGCGCAAGGGAGGAAAGCGGGGAGGAAGCGCGCAGTCTTCGGTCGCACGCAAGACACCTGGTGGAGGGGATGCGGGAGGCGTCCTACTCCGGCGGCGGCCCCGCGGGCCTTACCTTGAAAGCGATCTGCGATGAGGAGAGTGTGCCGAGTGCTGATAACTTCGCGTGCGCTGTGTTCTCGTTTCTTAGTTCGCGTGAAAGCGAGAGCAGCACGAAGGCCAATTCGCTCGCTGCTACTGCTGCACTTCCTCACACCAGCGTTTTGACTGCGAGTTTGCGCGGTCATCTAGGGAGATGCATGTTTGCTTGTGAGCGCGTCACATTATGCTTGTTAATTTAGCTAGTAAGCTAATGTTTACAAGTTTATACAGCCGATAAACCTGCTATCCTTGCCTCGTATAGAGGTCTACTAATTTGCTATCGGTGCTTCTCCTTTCAGGTGAAACTGCGACTTTTTCTTATATATGTCTCCGTGCTATCTGTACTCAACTTATGTGCTTTTCTTTTCCTCTTGGTTTATTAACCTGTATTTTTTCCTCACTGCTACGAAGAAAAAAATCTCTGCCAGCACAGTGGTGCGACTAAAGCTTTTGCATTTTCTGTACATTTAAGGAAAGATTTACACAGTATACAAGGTGATCATTTGTTAGGATTTATGAAAATATTTAAAAATAGCCTGTTGCAGATAACATTATTCCAGCCCTTGAGCTGAATTATCTAAAGATACGGGCATTACTTAATCAACTAATTAACAAAAGCCCACTAATTATATCTTACGTTATATAATTTATGTTTTGTATCCGGTGAGTTTCCAAGGCGTATCTATTTAGAATTAATTTCCAGAATTACACCAGTTTGGAGGTCTGTGCCACCAAACTTGCCCTAAAGATGCTCTGTTGCTGCACTTACTTTCTTTAACGAAGCGCTCTTCTATGCATTGAAGCACAAAAGTAACTGTAATGCCCACGTATTTCGTCCCAAGCTTTGGGAAATAATATCTCGGAACTGGTGTCATTCTGAAGATTAAAATCAAGTGGATACGTTGTGCAAGCTCACCGGCTACAATTCGTAAATTGCAGTACGTGCCGTAATCACTCCCGCAGTTAATTAGTGAAATTTGTTAATTAGTTGAATGTGTGTTTCGATTTGTCGTGCTAGTAATATCCGCCTCTTCAAAGAACGCACTTCAAGAACAAGAATTATGCCGTCTGCCACAGGTGATTTTTAAAAATTCCATAAACCTTTAAAATGATCACCCGGTATAGCGAAACGCATGCCAGACTTCACACTGCGTCACATGTAAAGAGAAGCATGTAGCGCGCTGTGCCATCCAAAAATATCTCTAGCTGCGTGCTGTACCATTTACGATACAGCAGAAAACGTTTGCCTCAGAACGCAACCAAAATGCTTGCTGTGCTTAATACTGCTTAGCAGAGAAATAAACGCTTACAACCCCCCCCTCCCGAATTTGTTTGAAGGGGGATCTAATGTAAATATATATATATATATATATATATATATATATATATATATATATATATATATATATATATATATATATATATATATATTTAGCTACCGACTTCCTTCGCAATAACCACAAAAATCCTGTGTGTTTCAGGAGAAAAAGTGACTGAAAGTTCTTTCCTAATCTTGAGCCCCTTGAAGTGGTGTGGCTAGACACAATGAAGATAAGTTTCCTATATAAGCATGACCCAACAGCTTCAATTTTGCCCGCATTAGGTTAGAGCAAGAATAACGCCTATCATATTTAATAAATTATCTGGTAGGCAGTTAAGGAACCAGCATACGTTATTTATCTTCGTGATGTACTTTACTGCACATGCGCCTGCGCTGTTTTTGGAGCTGGCGGGCCTCTAACTTGGTGCAATAAGATCGCTCTTAAACGGGGCTCCTCACTGTATTACATGTCGTACTTTTCACCAGAAGGTAAAAAGTGCTTCATGTCCTTATCAGCGAGGCTATAAAAGCGATAACAAACTTCAGCACGGCCAATACTATTCGAAAAGTGCGTACACTGTGGGAGCGACACTATATAAGTAAAAAACGGAGATCCTGTACTTAGGGTCATAGGCTAACAACATATACCAACAAAATAGTAACTACCGATGTCTGGAATCCTTTATAAATTGTGTTTATGCAACTCTGTAACGAAGTCGTACACGTTCATGTGGTGCAACCCACCCTTCAATGGAGAAAAGCGCCTAAGAGAATATGTTTGCTCATGCACTGGGAGAGTGCTTCCGCATCGCTTTTTATTTTCCCACAGATAGCGTATTGACCTAGGTGCTTCGTCCTCTCTAGCGAGTTCCTCCAAAGCCTCTAACACTAAATGACGCTACAATGATATACTTAAGGCTGCCACGAATACTATCTATGCAACGTATTAGTTACATAGCGATGGAAACTACTCTCTGGGAGGAGAGTCTTCTGATTTCCCCGGACTGATCGCTACTCCTTACCTTGCAGAGAATAAAAGTTAAGACCGGAAGGTGGCTGGGATCTTACCTCAGCTCCTTTCCTAAGTCCTTGTGAGATACTCGTTCTGCTGTTCTACATGTTTATCAGATTATTCTAATTTTTTCATTTGTTTTGTTTTTGGCATTGGCTTGCTAGTAGCCGTTAGTCGGGACGAATGCAATGCTGCGTTAAATATTTTAAGGATGCAGCCACAAGGTTGTGTTGTCGGTTTTCTTTGTTACATTTTGTGCGTGTGTGTCTTCTGTTCGTACCATCCGGGTCACCTCCATCGACAGTAGTGAACCTTACATGCAGTAAAGCTGACTTAATCATATTTTCTTTTGACCCTGTCTTTCTTTTGCCGTATAGCTTTGGGCAATGCGGGGACGGATTCGTAAAGGTTTCCTTTCTAATCAATTGCTTTGCCATGGGCCAACTGCGTTCGCAAAACTTATGTTCGCCATGACAACTGGCCGGCATCTTTTCTTGCTACTCCGATGGATGAACTGCTTTGTGAACGCTCACCCTGGAACCCAAGACTGCTGCTTTTGGTGAACAAAACGCGACGAATGCAGAGATGTGCTTCACAAAAACTTTCGTGTCAGCTCGTTGCTTTGACACGATTACGCATGTAACGATGGAACCCAGCCTTTAAGACGCAAGCACTAGGAGAAAAGTAGACAGACAGGTTTTTGCGTCTTAAACGCTGGGTTCAGTACCGTTTCTAAAGGTATGTACCAACAGGCCCAGCAACAGACTCTCTTGTGTATTTAATATGGCGCATATGGATAAAGAATGAAAAGAACACAAGATTTCTCAGGCCGCATTCACATAACATTTTGTTCGCGAGCGCTGTTTGATAATATTTTATTTACTTTCTTATGAATACAGGTCTGAGCCTCTCATTAATTTTCCATACGCTCTGCATTAACACGTTTCATGTTTATAAACAAACAGGCATATTGAAGGCAAGCGGATAAGACGGCTGCGTTGACACTTGTCTTCATCTTCGCTGTTGGCCTCTTTGAATAGCAATCCCTGGAAATCAGCTTTCGAAAACTTCGTCCGTGGAGATAACCGACGCCAGTAAAGTTCGCATAAGTGTTTTCGACCCTTACACGGGCATCAGACGGCAGAGTGGCCGCATCTTTGTGACGTCATACTCCGCAGATTGTCTTCAACACCCGCAGCTGAGTGCAGAATGTCAGTGTCATTTCGACGCACGGTGGACGGCGCTGAGGCGGTAGCAGCGTACGTCCGCTCCGAGACGAGACGCGACGCCGCCCATTCCGACCCACCCCGGTCTCCATTCAAGACCACCGAGGCTTATCGGTGCCTCTCCTCCCCCGGCCGCGGCAACGGCGCTCTTTTGTGTGCTCGGAGGGGCAGCCCCGGCGATCGCAGTCGACCGCATGACGCCTGCCTCTAGCGAAGAAAAAAAAATAAGAAAAAGAAAAGCAAGAAAGAACAATGTCCGAGAGAAGAGAGCAGAATGCAAACAGTCTTTTACCGCGACTCTGTGGACGCGATTTCGCTCGCGTAGCGCAAAAGTGTTGGAGCAGTGGGAGAGAGAGCGCAAATAAGCACGAAAGAAATCGAGTCACAGCTACAAAAAAAAAAAAAAAAAAAGCGAAAGGATGATGAAAGGGGCGGCGTTAACCGGTGCGACTGAAGATGGATGATGGAATGAAAAGCTGATATGTTAATCTTGCAGTGGGTATACGTGGCGCCCCTCCGCTGACAATATCGTACAATACGTCAAGGCTTGCCATCGTTCGTCTCAACCGCTTCGCGCCACGCAAGCGTGTGCAGATTTCGCGTCATCCAGTCTACTCAACGCTCGTTCTTCTCAAATCTATTTTCTCCATTTGGTCGAGTAATCTGGAAGTTCGGGGCAGCATTTCAAGTGAAGGAACTCGTGATCCAGCAGAAGCTATTATGAATAATGGCTACCTTATCAGCGATATCTGATAAAACTGACAGAGAAAAAGCAAGCTAGACACGCAAGATAAATCAGAAAAAGAAATAAAAACATTCGCGACGAAAAACGTAACAGACGGCGACCAAGGTGAAATATCATTTAAAAATTTGACGTTACGGCCCCCACGCGGGAGCCTGAGAGCCGGAGCGTCAAGTTATTAAATCATTTTTGGCCTTGGTCGTCGTCTGTTTCGTTTTCCGCCATGATTCTCTCCAACAAGACGAAATTTCGTTAGTCGCTCGAGTTCAAATTATATTCGGTTGTTTTGTCGGAAGTACACCTGGGATGACCAGATTCAAAATCTCGCACAAATTTTTTATCCCTTAAAGTTCTTCATGTGCGCAAAAGTGTCAGTGCGCAGGCGTTTCACATGTTGCCACCATCGGGTCTTTACTAACAAGGGGAGGTTCGAACCCACGGCCTCACGTTGTGCAACGGAGCGCCGTACCTACTGCGGTGTGGAAGAAACCGATCGTCCTTTGGAAATTTTGCGCGCATGGCAAACGTTCAGAATAAATTGAGGGCTGCGAAAAATATAGTCGCATCTTACGGGTCACCTTATAATTTAGCAGCCAGGTGAGAGCCGCAGAGCCAGTGTCAGAAATAAAAATAAAAGCATGGGTTTTACGCAAGACAAGCGGCAGGCTGACTGACATGCATCAAATAGCGAGGTTCCATTATGTTGTCGACACTACAAGTTTCTGGAAACCTTCCTAAGTTCCCTTAGACCACATTGCCTGAGAGCTTAAACCCCGTTTACACAGTTCATATTTAAAACAGCGCCAAAAAACACGGACAAGGGAGGACACAGGACGGCCAACTACTTATACCAACTACTACGTACCAACTGGCTCGCACCCATACCCTTCTGAGTCCCCCGTTTACGCAGGTTGACAGACATATTAAGTTCGTACCTGTTTTAACCAAGGCTAAAAGCATGGTTGAGACCAAACGGACCATTGTGAGTGAACATTCATATTGAGCAGCCAGTACATGCGCTTCATCATCCCGGCTCTCGTGAGGAGAAAGGCCTTACCGCAGCAGCTCAGTCACGTTAGCCTCACTTTTAAACATTTGTCACTTCTGTATAATACCACTATTCCAAGCGCACCAACCGAATTTTATTGACATTACTATCATGGGGCGATATTTGATGCGATATGTCACTCCTCTTAAACAACGACATTTAAATAAAATAAAAACTGGTATAAAAGTCACGATAGTTTACAACCATTGGTGCGGTGTACAGGAAGGATTAAGCCTTTGGTGTACACTGTATAATGTCGTGTGAAAGGACGGAAAATACCTTTGAAAAATTGCGCTGTCTAAGCTACTGCGCTGTGATGAATGCGTTGATCGTTGGCCGTGCGTGTGTGTGTGTTTCGGTTTTTCTTGTTTTTTATCCTTCTCTCTCTCTCACCTATTGCATCCCTTTGCCCCTCCCCCAGTACAGGGTAGACAACCGGAGATAATCTCTGGTTAACCTCCCTGTCTTTCCTTTGACTTTCTCTCTCTCTCTTGACTGTTGACCAAGATGCAGCACATAAACCATTTCTTTGCAGCAAGCGAAGAAAACAACAGTGCGAGCGATGACATGCACGCCGAAAAATGACAGAAATAAAAAGAAAACTTACGTACTGCCGATGCCTACAGCCAATGATACAGTTCTAACGGTCGCCGTGGCAATCGGTTGGGTTTGATGGATGACGAGGGAAGAGATATGTCAAGAGAGCCCAGATAGTTGAAGTGCAAAGATAACGTTACTTCGTTCCTGCGTGTTTCATGGAGGAAATATGTTGCTTTAGTATATACAGAACGAACAATTCGTTCATTCATTCATTCATTCATTCATTCATTCACTGAAGTGTTCGCTCGTTCATTCAGTGTGGCGTCTTGAAGCCGGAGAGCACCGCAATATATATTTTACCACTGTAATTCTTTCTTTGAAGAATTGAATTCTGCTTTGTGATTTAGACCTTGAGCTGCTGAAATGCAGAGCAGAACTTTGCCTCATAAGACCGAATACACCAAAATATTCTAATTTAATCGCGCTTCTTTAACCTATTCAACTATTCGTAAGGATATGTTCCCAATCTGATTTCGCTATTTAACCACTGATTCGTTTCTACGTTAGTCCTCCCACCAGTTCTTCATAACGAAGACCTCGTAGACAAAGGGGAATGCTAAATCACATACATCCACACTCGCTCCTACCTCCAACTTTATCTTTCTTGTTAGAACGCGCTGTTCTGTAGTGCGCCCCAAAATTAACGCAAGAAGTAATTTTTAGCATAGAACACGGGCTTATAATTAGAACTTGTAAATTTTTTATTTCTTTAATAAATTATACAAAATAGGGTTATATATATGGAATACCAAATCGGGTAAACAGCCTCCTTGGCTTTGCTGGCGCATGCGCACTCTTTATTTTTTTTTATTTTCCATGACCATTTTGCATAAATGTGGCTGAATTTCTTTGATACAGCGTTCAATTTCTTCCATCAAGGCGTGGGTAGGTTATGGGCTTGTTGGCATAAAACCTTAGACTTGAAAAAGAATCCAAAAAAAAAGAAGTCCAATAGCGTTAAACACCAAGATGTAGACAGCCAATTCTGATCACCAAAACGGGAAATTATGCCAAAACTTCATTAGTTCTCAAATATTGCTCAGTAATAAAAGCGCCTTGTTCTTGCATTTAGCGCTTGGTTTTTAATAACCCTAAACTATCAGATGTTACGCCTTTTCTTTTCGTTGGCGACACTTTAATGCACAAATGGCGTAAAATTCAAATCTTGCGTAAGTTTTGGACACCGTATACATATTTATCCTACACTACAGCGTTGCTTTGAGCACTACTTTCTGTCTGCCCATTCTTAAAAAGGCAATTTTCTGAGCATCGTTGTCAGGCGACATTGCTTCGCCACGTCCTCTTCCGTGCCCTGCAAAGTCATGCCGCCCATTCCGTTTGCACGAACTTCGCTTTTATTTCTTTCTTCTTTTTTTCTTTCTTCTTTTTTTTTCTACTCCCTTCCGGAAGGCAACTGTTTTCGGATCAGCGATCCGGGGGACCGCGCACTCTTGCAGCAATCTTGGTTCTCCCTAATTAAGGCCTATACGCCCACTCTGTCTAATTAGGCTGAACTGATTCAGAACGGTCCCTCGGACCAGCTTTCGCGGAAGTGTTCGTTTCCTTTTCTTTTTTGCTCGCATAAGAATTTCATTTCTTTTTTTTTTTATTCTCACGTGTCCAGCAACAGCGCCGTGCTCCTAACATCAGTTCAGTTCGGTCGTGCGGACAAAAACGTGAAAAAATAATCTATATTCAGATTTTATTTTACTTGAGGAGCCCGTCCGTATTCTGAATTGTATTGTTTGTTCGTATTGGCAAATTTTCTAGAAATGTTCTCGATAAAACATTACACTGTTTCTCTTGTTTTTGTTTCCTTCAACCAGAAACGAGCAAATATAGCTTAGAATGTCATGCAAGATTGTAAACAATGCATAATCGTAGCTTACGCTTTGTTCATGTGCACCTATTAGGCTATGAAATTGGAACTTCTAGCAGCTCTCCGTATCTTAGGGCTCGATGGCTCAGCGAGTATTTCGACGGAACAATCATGCTGTAGATGGCTATGTTTGCTGAAGCTGAGAAAATGCACCTGGATAAACAAGCGCGACATGTGAGTATTGATCTACATATTTTAAAACAAATGGAACTACACATCTGGAGCAAGGGTACCACAGAGCTCGCCGTGGGGGTCTAGTGGCTATGGCGTTCTATAGCTATGCACCAGGTCGCAGGTTCGATTGTCAGCCGCCAGTTACGACCAGTTACGACCACGGTCAGTAAGCCGACCAGCTGTCAGTTACGACCACGGTCAGTAAGCAGCTGTCGCGGGGCGCCATGAAGCAAGATAATGTCACGCAAGAGAAAGTCCGCGACGTCAGTGGCGCAACTGGCAGGGAGAGCCCGCGTGATAGCGTATCGGGTGGCGCAATCAGTTGCGACGGCTACACATTCGTTCCCAGAGGATGACGTGGGAAAGGGACCGAGGAGGCCTAATCCAACATGAAAGAACGGTTCCACAGGGACGGTGATCGGCTGGAGATGACCGGCAGGTAGCAGCTGAGGTGTTTTCCGACGCTGGCAGGAATCACAGGCAGCAACATAGCGTCGGACGGAGCGAGCGAGCCCAGGCCAATAGAAGCCACGGCGGACGCGGTCGTACGTGCGGGTTACCCCAAGATGTCCTGCAGTGGGTGCGTCATGCATCTCAAAGAGCACAGTCTGGCGTAGATGTTTTGGCACGACAAGAAGAAGATCAGAGCCGTCAGGGAGGAAGTTCCTTCGGTACAGAATGCCACCCTGGAGGACATATTGGCGAACGGATGCGTCGGTAGGTGTGGAGCGCAGCCGCTCGATGAGTGCTCGCAGCTATAGGCCTTGGTACTGCTCATCGGCGATGTAGCGAAGGCCGACACAGAAAAAATGCCGCTGGCGGTAATACTGTCGGCGTCGGGTGGCTCGTCGACCGGGTAGTGAGACAGGCAGTCAGCGCCCTTGTGTATTCGGCCAGATTTGTAGATGACAGAATACGAATATTCCTGGAGGCGCAAGGCCCAGTGACGAAGTATTCCTGTAGGATCTTTCAGTGAGCGTAACCAGCAAAGCGCGTGATGGTCTGTGACAACGGAAAAGGGTCGGCCATGTAAGTATGGGCGGAATTTCTCAACCGCCCAAACTAGGGCCAGACACTCACGCTCAGTGATGGAATAGTTGCGCTCCGCGGGTGAGAGGAGCCTGCTGGCGTAAGCGATAACACGGTCGTGGCCGCGCTGGCGTTGTGGCAGTACTGCTCCAATTCCGTGACCGCTGGCATCAGTACGGACTTCAGTAGGTGCAGAAGGATCGAAATGGGCCAGAACGGGAGGCGTTGTGAGAAGGTCGATTAGATGCGAGAATGCAGAGACCTCGTTATCGCCGCACTGGAAAGGGGCGTCTTTTTTCAAAAGCTCGGTTAGTGGCCGTGCCATGGCGGCGAAATTTTTCACCAAACGGCGGAAGTACGAACAAAGGCCGATGAATAGGCGCACATCCTTGACACAGTTCGGAACACTGAAGTGCCTAACAGCATGGATCGTGCCTGGGTCCGGTTGCACTCCGTTCGCGTCAACGAGATGTCCAAGGACGGTAATCTGGCGAAGGCCGAATTGGCACTTCGATGCGTTGAGTTGCTGACCGGCTCGATGAAAAACGTGCAGGACTGCTGAGAGTCGCTCGAGGTGCGTAGCGAACGTTAGGGAGAATACTATAACGTCGTCCAAGTAGCACAGGCACGTGGACCATTTAAAACCGTGAAGAAAGGAGTCCATCATGAGTTCAAAAGTAACAGGAGCGTTACATAGACCAAACG
This sequence comes from Dermacentor variabilis, assembly GCF_050947875.1. Taxonomy (NCBI): domain Eukaryota; kingdom Metazoa; phylum Arthropoda; class Arachnida; order Ixodida; family Ixodidae; genus Dermacentor; species Dermacentor variabilis. Next base: position 37,212,603 of record NC_134569.1, read on the forward strand.
GCACACTTTGAATTGATAAAGACCATCGGGTGTTATAAAAGCAGTCTTCTCGGGGTCGAGATCGTCTACGGCAATCTGCCAGTAGCCGGAGCGAAGGTCAATAGGGGAGAAATAGCGAGCACCGTGGAGGCAGTCAAGGCCGTCATCAATCCGAGGTAAGGGATACACGTCCATTTAGTAACCCTGTTAAGGTGCCCATAATCCACACTAAAGCGCCATGAGCCATCCTTCTTTTTTACCAGTACAACAGGTGACGCCCATGGACTACATGACGGTTCAATAATGTTCTTGGCAAGCATTCTGCGAACTTCGGCGTGAATAACTTGACGCTCAGTCGGTGACACTCGATACGGGCGGCGATGAATAGGAGGGGCATCGGCGGTATTAATGCGATGTTTAAAAGCTGTAGTTTGGGCCAAACGACGATCGTTAAAGTAAAAAATATCGTGGTAGGAAAACAGAACGCGGTAGAGCTCACGAGCGTGCTCGGACGGCATGTCGGGCGCGATCACTTTCTGTAAGTCGGCGATGGTACAAGTAGCCGACTGCGATGGTAGAGGAGGATCGGCTGAATTGTCTACTGCAATAGATGCTACTGAGGGATCCTCGAATGAGCAAAGCTGGGTCAGAGACATTCCGCGTGGCAGCACTTGTGTCGTCAAGCCAAAATTGACCACTTGCAGGCAGACGCAATTCGCCGTAAGAGATAAAACTGTATGAGGTACTGTGATCCCGTGTATAAGGAGGACGTCTTGCATAGGAGCCGCGATGTAGTGACCGTCGGGGACTGGTAGGGATGACAGTAAGTCAACGTAAGTCAGCGCCGAAGGCGGCAAGCGAACGAAGTCGACGGAACTGAGGCGACTGGGGTGTGGTTCAGCGGGATCCAGAACAGGCAGCTCAAGGCGGAGAGTACTGGCGGAACAATCGATGAGAGCAGAATGTGCGGAGAGGAAGTCTAAGCCGAGGATGATGTCGTAGGGACAGTGGACGATGACAGTGAATAGCACGATAGTGGAGCGATCGGCGACGGAGACGCGGGCGGCACACATAACAATTACGTGTGCTGTTCCACCTTCGGCGACAAGGACAACAGGCGTCGTGGCGGGCGTGATTATTTTCTTGAGCCGGTTACGAAGGTCAGATCTCATTACCGACAAATGCGCCCCGGTGTCTGCAAGAGCCGACACAGAAACACCGTCAACTTGTACGTCAAGAAGGTTCAGATGAGTGGGCAACGTCAGTAGAGGATTTGGCGGCGTAGGGAGCAATGCAGCATCACCTCGAGGCGCTACATCGTCTAGTTTTCCGGCTGGGAGCTGCGTCCGAAGGGAGTCGGTGAATAGGAGCGACGGGGCTGGGAAGAGCGAGATAGTTGTCGTTGGGGCGAAGGCGAACGAGAATAGGGGCGGTTCGGCGCAGGAGAATAAGTGGTGGCTTTATCGGAGCTTGCGGCATAGGGACGAGAAGGGTCACCTGAGGGGCGACAGTAGTAAGTATAAGCAGACCGGGTCGGGGAACTCCAGCGACTGCGACAGTGCCGAGAAATGCGCCCGATTCGATGGCAGTGAAAACAAATGGGCTTGTCGTCAGCAGTGCGCCATTCAGATGGATTACGGAAATGTGGTGGGTAAGAAGATGTGGGATGGGGCGGATTCGAAGAAGCCGGGCGGGTATCAGGGCGATGGGCCGAGCAGATGGTGTGAAGACCCACGTTTTCGAACTCCTGGCGGACAACTGCCTGGATCAGGGAAACCGTGGCTGCAGGTGCGTTGGTGGGGCTGGAGTCGAAGGCAGCCGGGATAGGCGGCCTCGATCTCACGCCGGACGATCCTGGTAACATCGGCAGTGTTGTTGGGACGCAGAGCGTCGGCATAGGAAGATGTCGCTGAGGTTTTGGGCAGACGGGGAAACTGCTGGTCGATACGTCGGCTTTTAGCGAGTTCCAGGCGGCGGCACTCCTTTATAACTGCATCCACCGTCTCCACGTTGTTGAAAACGAGCAAGTTGAAGGCGTCATCGGCAATGCCTTTGAGGATGTGGGAAACCTTGTCGGACTCAGTCATATGTGCGTCAACTTTGCGGCACAGAGCCAAGACGTCCTGAATGTACGTGACGTAGGGCTCCGTTGGCGTCAGCACACGCCTGGATAACGCCTTCTGCGCGGCAAGTTAGTGGCCGTATGGGTTGCCGAACAAGTCTCGGAGCTTTTGCTTAAGCGAATCCCAACTTGTGAGCTCATCTTCTTGCGTCTGAAACCAAACTCGAGGTGTGCCACCGAGGTAAAAGACTACGTTGGCGAGCGTGATAGTAGGGTCCCACCGATTAATGCGGCTGACGTGTTCGTACAGGCTGATCCAGTCATCGACGTCTTCCCCATCTTTGCCCGAGAATACGCCAGGATCACGGGGAGCGGGGAGAGTGATGTAGGTCGTCGAAGTGACAGCAGGTGTCGGAGCCGGCGGAGTCGAGTTGTCGTCGCGGGGAGCCATGAAAGAAAGCTCGACGTACCGTCCACTGCGAAGCTCCGTGACGAGGTACAGGGAACGTCCACCTCCACCAGATATGTTACGTAGGAAAACGCAGACGAAAAGTTATATACAAGTACATTTACAAGGAAATACGCCGCACTTGGCCAAGAGGCAACAGCCCGCGCTAGCCCCCAATCATCGTCGTCGTCTTCACACTGCTCGTCTCTTCATCATCGCAAATACTGTTCCGTAGCAGTATGCTGCAAAATAGTCCTCTGGGGCCACGCTTTTAAGTCACACTTGCAAGTTCTTACCAGACGTAAAACTGTTTAGTAAATAAGAGGTTCCCGCCGGCCACTGCATTAGCAGCCCACCGCACGACCAAAAGGAAAAATTCTTAATTTTTCTTAAAATTTTTTCTTAATAATCGGCTACAGAGTAGGGGACGTAACCAGGAGGTGAGAGCGCTTGCCCTTGCTTTTACATTGAGTTATCACAGATATAACAAGTCAACGATAAGATAGCTAGCGCTTACGTGAGCGCTGGAACTATACACAGTCGCATCATGGGGTCCATCGATGTCAAAAACCGGAAATGTTTGAGCTTCTGGTTTTTCTTGTAGTTGGATTGAATAAATTGCCGGCTTGAGTCCCTAGTAATTTATTTGGGCACCAAGAAAGTTTCCAAGATTCCACCAAGGTTTGGGCACCACCCAGCTTGTTACCAAGAAAGATTCTTTTTTTGTTAGGTACCTGAATATTCATAAAGAATCTTATTTGAATAAAGTTTTGCGAGAGCATGTGTGAAATCGATTTCAATCCGTTACGTGTACGCATTATAAGCTTCTAATGGACAACGAACCATTGCTTCATGGTTGCACAGAACTAGCTAGCATCATCCGCTTCAGCTTGCTGCTTGCGGCTGCTGAGCACGAGGTCGCGGGTTCGAATCCCGGCCATGGCGGCCGCATTTCGATGGGGGCGAAATGCGAAAACACCCGCCTACTTAGATTTAGGTGCACGTTAAAGAACCCCAGATGGTCGAAATTTCCGGAGTTCACCACTACGGCGAGTGGTCGGAGAGTGTTTTTGGCACGTAAAACCCCATAATTTAATTTTAATAATCAACTGCCGTCCCACAAGTTACGTTTCCCTTGGCACCCAGCTTGTTACTCTAGTAGACCGCCAGTTATATCTGTTCTGCGGGCTACATGGTCTGGCCAACTTCATTTCTTCCTCTCAACCTCAACAACAATACCGGTGCTTTCGCGGTATAAGATAGACAGAAGCGCCAACTCGCCTGATTAAAGGAGCTCCAACTTATGTCTCGGCGAGCCAGCAGTTTCGTGGCTCAGATCATAGAGATCGTGGACACATTTTACTAGCACCCAGAGCAGCAGCGCGTGCGCGGATAGTACGTGTGTATTGAGGCAAAGTGGGCGTTTTTGTTCGTTTACCGATTCGCTCATTGCAGACCTATGCACGTGTTTCGGCTCTTGCCCGCATGGCGCTGTGTGAGCTTGCTAGCTAGCGAGTCTCTCTGTTGTTGCCTGCTGACGTCCGTGGGATATTTCATTGCTTTTAAATTAATGAGAATTTGCTGCAAGAAGTGCCAGTGACATGGAAGGGGCTCTTAAGATGGCTTCGTACGTGAGTAGGCTTTTACTGCAGCTACACTTGTTAATAATAAACTGAAAAGATATAATCAATTTTAAAACAAATATGGGGTTTTACGTGCCAAAACCACTTTCTGATTATGAGGCACGCCGTTGTGGAGGACTTCGGAAATTTCGACCACCTGGGTTTCTTTAACGTGCACCTAAATCTAAGTACACGGGTGTTTTCGTATTTCGCTCCCATCGAAATGCGGCCGCCGTGGCTGGGATTCGATCCCGCCACCTCGTGCTCAGCAGCCTAAATTTAATCTGTTTCCTCGCTCATGACGAACTGGTGGTCTAGTTGGTCATTCATATCTATCTGATCACAGCGCACAATAAATCGACAGGGACTGACAGAGTAAAAACACCACAAAGCACTGACTACAACTGGCTCACTGACACGCGAAGCGCTTGTAAATATGCAATTCTACTCATATACGCGCGCATAAACAACAAAGCCAAGACAACATGTGAAGCCCCTCCTCGAGAGCGGTGAAAATCTGGTGCGAATTAAAGCCACGTCACATGCAAAATAAAAGCAAAAGCAAGACTGCGCTACGATTGTGCCCTGCAGACCGAATCACCACGTGAACCGGCAGCCTTGAAACAAACGTTATTATGTCACTATGCCTAAAAGAAGGGGCTCCTTATCACTTAACAAAACCGACCGTATGCTGGCGTGACGCATGCCGTCGGTGTTGTTAAGTGATAAGGAGCCCCTTCTATATAATAATAATAATAATATATAATAATATAATAATATATAATAACAATAATATTTACAAGCGCTTCGCGTGTCAGTGAGCCAGTTGCAGTCAGTGCTTTGTGGTGTTTTTACTCTGTCTGTCCTGTCAATTTATTGTGCTCTGTGATCAAATATAAATTTCGCCACGTCTGTGGGCATTCGGTAAAATCACTTGGTAAAGCCATTGTACGTTATAGCCTTTCTTACTGATACGTGTTTTCGTAGCTTTTCTGTGTTCCTGGACTGCAAGGTATGGCATACCTCAGGTGTCATGCTACAACATGTTAAGCATGCGAGCTATAATTCAAGCTTCCAGGTGTGTTTACTATTGGCAACTCCAGAATTCGTTACTTGTGCTGGGAACACTGTCCAAATAAACAAAGATGGGTGCGATATCCAGGTTCACGGTGGCTCTTTCGCGTGGTGCTACGATCACGCGTTTCTCGTTCATGGCGCCGAATCGTGCTCCGTCGAAGCCGAAACGGTCCTTGCTGCCGATTAACCTCGGAACCTCGAAACCTCGAAACCTCGAAACCTCGGAAATCGTTGAGCTGTGCGTGCCAACGTCCAGCCTGCCCAGCGAGCCGCATCATATTTATTTTAACGACAAAGAGCCTTTCAAACCAGTCGGATGGTTTAAAAAAAAAAAGAGGTTTTTGGGCATAGCGGGCCTCCGAAAAGTGCAAGCATTTGTTCGCGGCATTGTTCCACTGGTACAGGTACGATACTGGACTGTTTTCTATCTTCATAGGCAACCCCGCACTCAGACTCGTGTTGTAGTATGTCACATGTAGAATCTAATTGGCAATAACGTCTCTCTTGCGTTCAGAAGCTCAATGCGAATATTCTGAACTGAGGCCAGTAACTGTAGCGTTACCGGGTCAGTGCGTCTTGGGATAAAAACAAATTAGAGCTCCCACCTTTCTTTTTATAGTTAGGTAATACGTGTGATAAGGTCATCTGTGTCCGACGAATGGCGCTGAATTATTTATGCATGCAGTACGTTGTGTTCGAGGTAGGTCTCTGGCTTTCGAACACACCAGACACCCGCCACCCGTAGAAATTCTCAAACCCAAGTGAAACTCGAGAAGTGAATAAGAACCAATCAGACCAAGTTGGGGTAGTTTCAATAGGTTTCCAAAGTTTAGCGAAGGTTCTTCTTGGGGGCAAAGTCACTTGTATCAGTGTATATGCATGATTTGGAAATGAACTCAACCAGTTGTGATGGAATTTATGTGTGCGCACGTCGAACGCTCTAAAGATGGAACAAGCGCTGTTTGCTGTTCCTTCTAAAATTCTTGTGAGCAAATAAACTGACAACTCAACGCGTTGAATGAAAGCATTGTCTACTTGCACCGCTGAACTATGAGAAGGCACGGTATAAAAACAACATGTCCCCTCGCGGCATAGCATGTGTGATGATAAACTTCAGATGGTCCGAGGCAGTTTCATTCCTGCTACCGTGCCTGCAGATAGAAGTACATTAGCGAGAATATTCCTGCTGCTGAAAGCATGAGTAATACTAATGCTGGCGCAGAAAAGCTATAAACAAATAACATTAAATGAAGCTTAAACGTACATCACTATAATTTATCAAACTGCCTGCCCAAACAAAGGATACCACGTGATTTGAAACGCCAGCAAGGTGTTGAAAGCATTGTCCTGTTCACCAAGAAGAAAGAAGTCCCGAATGTAGTGTTTCGAACAAATCGATACAGTGTCAGTCGTCACCTTCTCCCAATGCGAAGTTTCTTAGCTAAGTCGCTCTCCGATGCGCGCCGTCTGCTTCTATCGTGAAAAGGTTAAATCATACTGACACGTGTACTTATCTTTATCGGGCAACCACGTTTCGGTGCCTAACAAATGTTATCGCATAGCGCGGGACGAACCTGCATGTATCCGAAGTTTCTGGAATGTTATCGATGCTTCCATCCGCTGTCTGTGTCCGAACCTTGTGTAATCTGATCACATGTGTGCGCGACGGGAATAATGTAGAACTTCGTGGAAGGCACGCGGGTCCCAACGATTAGACTGGAACATTCGACGATTGATGTATAAAAGCCGACGCGCTTGACCCGTTGATCAGATTTTCGGCGATCGCCGACCGTGCTCGCCGCTATCATTGTGCTATAAGCGTAGCCTGTTTTTGTGGGCACAGGTTCGCCCAATAAAAGTTAGTTTTGTATTTCCCTGTATTGCTGCTTTCTTCACCGTCAGTACCACGTGATATCTGGTGGAGGTGCTTGTGCGTTCATGTACCGAACGCCCCCGCAAAGCCGCGATCCAAGCCCGAAGCCCGAGGACAGAACCAACATCGCCCAAGACCAGCGTGCTAGCCGCAGACTGCAAGGACTGCTCCCAGAGCACGGACTTCTACCTGAGACGACAAAGAAGATCGTGGTCAAGACAACCCCAATGGCTGCCCCAGCGTCCGCCGCTATCCTACAACAACCTCGGGACCCACCGACCTTCCATGGAGCAGCGACTGAAGACCCGGAATCATGGCTGGAGACCTACGAACGAATCGCGACATTCAACAACTGGGACTCCGACGACAAGCTGCGGCATGTCTACTTCGCCTTAGAAGACGCGGCCAGAACGTGGTTTGAGAACAGGGAGTCGACTTTGACAACATGGTACCTGTTCCGTAGCGGCTTCCTGAGCACTTTTACAAGCGTCGTGCGCAAGGAAAGGGCCGAAGCTATGCTGGACGCCCGAGTGCATCTACCAAACGAGAACGTTGCCATCTTTACGGAAGAAACGAGCCGTTTGTTCCGCCACGCCGACCCGGATATGGCCGAGGAGAAGAAAGTCCGCCTACTGATGCGTGGTGTAAAGGAGGAACTTTTCGCCGGAATGGTAAGAAGCCCACCGAAGACCGTCGACGCGTTTCTTCGTGAGGCGACGAACATCGAGAAGACACTGGAATTGCGGAACCGGCAATTCGAGCGACGCGCCAAGCCAACAAGCTACGCCCGAGTTCAATCAATGGCCACCGACAACCTACGCGAGACCATCCGGGCAGTCGCACGAGAGGAGCTTCAAAGAATCTTCCCTTCATCGCAAGCTCAAGTGGCCTCAATCGCATAAATTGTCAAAGAAGTCCAGCGATCGCTTGGAGTGCCCGAGGTACCACAATCATCGCAGCCCCAGCCAGAAGCGATGACCTACGCCGCCGTCGCCCGCCGTCAAGCCCCCCTCCACGACCGCGCCAGGGCCCTGTACCGCCGCAACTCCGTCGACCACCACCGCCGCCGCCAGCACGCCTACCCGTCGCCCAGCGCAGCTACCCGAGGAAGACAGACGTTTAGCGCGCTCCTGACCACCGCCCGCTCTGCTACCACTGCGGAGAAGCGGGTCACATTTACCGTCGATGCCCATACCGGGAGATGGGACTCCGAGGGTTCGCCGTTAACGCGCCGCGACCACAGATTGGCGAACGACCTCGCGATATCACCGACTACCTCGCCGCCACTCAGTGGAGCCCTCGACCACCGTCCCGTTCGCCGTCACCAGGTCGCTACCTGTCGCCGCAGCGCCGACCATACACGGGCCCAGCCTGGGGCCGCTCTGCGAGCCCATATCCGGAAAACTAAAAGCAGCAACCGATGGAGGTGCGGTTGCTGTTCGTCGAACTGACGAAGATCCTCCGCCACCGACGAAGACTCCGAAGAAACTACCTCGACGACATAAGGACACGCCGCCGTCCCGACGAAGTGCCGAAGCAAAGAATACGTCGACGAAAGACGATCTGACGACGTCCCATATCAGCCACTGGTCAACGCGACGCAGCCGTGATCCGACGCCAAGACCTAACTGCAATGCCAGACAAAGAACCACCGACCTCGACGTGCTTCTCAACGGCCACGCAGTTACCGCCTTAGTGGACACAGGGGCTGATTACTCCGTAATGAGTGGACACATCGCCGCCCAGTTGAAGAAAGTTAAGGCCACATGGGAAGGCCCTCAAATTCGGACCGCTGGAGGACAACTGCCTACCATACGCAGACGAATGGTCTCACGGAGCGCCTGAACAAAACCCTCGCCGACATGCTAGCAATGTACGTCGACGTCGAGCACAAGACGTGGGATGCGGTCCTGCCATACGTAACATTCGCTTACAACACGGCGGTGCAAGAAACAACACAGATCACGCCATTTAAGCTGGTCTACGGCAGGAACCCGACAACGACGCTCGACGCCGTGCTACCGCACGTCACTGACGAGGAAAACCTTGACGTCGCTACCTATCTCCAGCACGCCGAAGAAGCCCGACAGCTCGCCCGCCTGCGGATCAAGAACCAGCAGAGGACTGACAACCGACACTACAACCTCCGACGACGCTTCGTCGAGTACCAGCCCGGCGACCGTGTTTGGGTATGGACCCCCATACGCCGACGAGGACTCAGTGAGAAACTACTGCGATGCTATTTCTGACACTACAAGGTCATCCGACGTATTGGCGCACTGGACTATGAGGTCCTGCCAGACTGCATTTCGCATTCACAACGGCGCCGCGCACGATCTGAAGTGGTCCACGTGGTGCGCCTTAAACCCTTTTACGGACCCTGACGAACTTCCTTATTTTGTTGTTTTCTTTGCTACGCGTGTTTTTTCTTTCGTTTGCAGCATCGGGTCGATGCTTTTTAAGAGGGGGGTAATGACGCGTGTACTTTATCGAGCGACCACGTTTCGCCGCCTAACAAATGTTATCGCACAGCGCGGGACGCACTGTTTGGATCCGACTGCTGGTACGATCTGTTGGGAACTCGGCGCTGACGCCCGTGGTTGTACCTGGGTCGCAAGCCCCAAGGGTAGCGTTGGCCTGGCGGCCTGGGGTACAACTGGAAGCATCCGAAGGTCCCGGCAAAGCATGAGTCGACTGGTAACAACGAAACAACTTGTTTATTTTAACATCGCAAAGAGTTGGTGGTCAGGTTTGACCGAAGTAGAGAGACGGGAGAGCACTTCACTCAACAGAAGAAATCGGAGCCCTCCTTTTGGCGTCCGGGGGCAGCTGTTTTTATACTCTCACAGTTGAGGGCAAGAAGGAACCCCTCAAAAGACGAGCACGTGAATGTACAATGGGCTAATGGTGACGCACACTGTCGTGGCGCTGCGCACGATCTCGTAGCACCCTGTCGTGGCGCTGCGCACGATCTCGTAGCACCCTGTCGTGGCGCTGCGCACGATCTCGTAGCACCCTGTCGTGGCGCTGCGCACGATCTCGTAGCATCCTGTCGTGGCGCTGCGCACGATCTCGTAGCACCCTGTCGTGGCGCTGCCGGTCGGACACAATGACTGAAACGAGAGGATGGTCCCTGCTTTGGCATCGCTTGTTTCGGGCATAATGACTGGAACGAGATCCCTGCTTTGGCATCGCCTGTTTCGGGCCCAATAACTGGAATGAGATCCCTGCTTTGGCATCGCCTGTTTCGGGCACAATGACTGGAACGAGATCCCTGCTTTGGCATCGCCTGTTTCGGGCCCAATAACTGGAATGCGAGGAGGATCCCTAGGCGGTCGCATCGCCGCAGACGCGCCTGGAAACACCTGGCGATGAGTGTTGCGGCGACGACGATCGGGCCAAAATGTCTGCCGCCCCGCCGCAGTCGCGCCGGCAAAACCACGTGTCGCAGGCGAAACGCAACAGACCGCCCCGCCGGGGGAAGGAGATCCCGATGGACAGGGGACTGCATCCGCTGTCCGGAGGGATGTCGCTCGATGATGCTCATAACCGAAGTCGGGCGTCCCTTGACGTTTCTTGAGCGCAGCGCACAGAGAAGGCCTCGTTCTCTCGTTCAGGTTCGCACGGGACACTGCAAAGTGACTTCGGGAGAGTTCACATTTTTGTTCTCGTTCCCGGCAAGCGTTAGAACTACGCTGAAAACTCAACCGCTCAGTCAGCAAGCACGGCACAACCCTCACTAAGCCCTGCCAGGCTCTTTCCCCTTTTTATACCACTGCCTAGTTCCTTACAGTAGTCTAGCATCACTCAGAACGCGTCCACAAATTGAAAAATTGCACTAGAAAGCATATCATCACTTTGAAACACTAAACAAAAGCAATATGTTAAAAAAAAATCCTGCCTCAGGAAGAAAAACATCAGTAACAAACAATTTTGAGGCTGATTCCTACGTTAGGGGCTTCGACTTAAGCCATCGGCGTTACCGTTGAGACTCCCCTTTTTGTAACGCACCTCAAAGGAATATTGTTGTAAAGCGAGGCTCCAGCGCAGGAGGCGGCCATTTTTGGGAGAGATGGTCTGCAGCCATTGGAGAGGGCAGTGATCCGTCTCAATGATAAACCTCGAGCCGGCTAGATAGCATGACAATTTCTGAACGGCCCACACGAGACATGCACACTCTTTCTCGGTGGCGCTATACGCCTGCTCACGACTGGTCAGCTTACGACTAGCATACAGGACGGGGTGTTCTACTTCTCCATTTTCCCGTTGGCACAGTACAACGCCCATGCCTCGCTCACTAGCATCGCACTGAACAATGAACTCTTTTGTATAGTCTGGCGATCGTAGCACAGGCTGGCTTGTTAGGGCACTCTTTAGGGCGCTAAAAGCTCTTTCCTTGGTCTCGTCCCAGACGACTGTTTGAGGCTCTGTCTTTCTTAGAGCATCCGTCAGGGGAGCCGCGATATCAGAGTACCTAGGGATGTACCTCTGATAGTAGCCGGCGACACCCAAGAACGACCGAATATCGGTCTTGGTGCGCGGTTGCGGAAAGTCTCGCACAGCGGCCACTTTTATTTCAGAGGGGCGGCGACGACCCTGACCAATCACGTGACCGAGGTAGACAACCTCGGCCTGTGCTAACTGGCACTTAGGAGCCTTGACTGTCAAGCCCGCTTCGCGCAGGCGGGTTAGCACTGCCCGCAAGTGTGTCATATGCTCAGACCAGGATGCGGAGAATATCGCTACGTCGTCTAGATACGGTAAAGCGAATTCTTGCTGTCCCCGCAACACTTTATCCATGAGACTTGAAAAACAGTATGGCGCGTTCTTCAAACCAAAACTCAACACTTTAGGACGGAATGTTCCCATTGGTGAAATGAACGCCGCATACCTACTAGCCTCTTCTGTAAGTGGAACCTGCCAATAACCCCTGACAAGATCTAGGGTGGAAATAAACTGAGCGCTACTAACTTTCTCAAGGCGCTCCTCGATGTTAGGGATCGGATAAATTTGATCCTTAGTGATGGAATTAAGCCTGCGGTAGTCGACGCAAGGACGAGGTTCCTTGCCCGGTACCTCAACTAAAATCAAAGGGGAGGTATAATCACTCTCACCTGCCTCAATAACACCGAGCTGTAGCATTTTCTTTACCTCAGCCTCCATAATATCGCTCTGGCGGGGTGACACCCGATACGCCTTGGATCGTACTGGCTCTGGGGAGGTAAGTTCTATATCATGAGTAAGTACCGAAGTCCTACCAGGCCTCTCAGAGAACAGACCTTGAAACTCTTGTAATAGCTGGTGTAGTTCGGTTTTCTGCTCGGGCGACAGCGGTGCTTTACTGATAAGGTCACTAATGACTTGACCGGTGTCTTCCCTGTTCGTCACTGAGCCTAGTCCTGGAAGCTCGACTGGAAGCTCTTCAGGAACGTTTATCATCATGCACACCACTGCTTCCCGTTGTCTATAAGGTTTGAGCAGATTACAGTGGTAAACTTGCTGTGCTTTCCGCTTTCCTGGCAGACTTACCACGTAGTTAACGTCCGACAGTTTCTGAACAATTCGTGCTGGGCCCTCCCACTGCACGTCTAGTTTGTTGTTTAGCGATGTGCGCAATATCATGACCTCATCGCCAACCTCAAAACGACGGGCCCTGGCTGTCCGATCATAATAAACCTTGGCCCTCTGCTGGGCCTTTGCCATTGCTTCACCTGACAACTCCTGTGCCCTTCTTAAGCGTTCGAGGAGCTTAAGTACGTACTCCACCACGACTGGGTCGTCGCCCCTACCTTCCCATGATTCTCGAAGCATGCGAAGCGGAGATCGAAGCGAGCGACCGTACACCAGTTCAGCTGGCGAAAACCCCGTAGCCGCATGCGGCGCGGTCCTTAAAGCAAACATCACCCCAGGCAGACACAGCTCCCAGTCAGTTTGATGTTCAAAACACAAGGCTCTCAACACGCGCTTCATGACGGAGTGGAGCTTCTCAACGGAATTCGACTGTGGGTGGTACACTGAGCTGTGTAACAGCTTTACCCCACACCTTTCGAGAAAAGTTGTCGTCAAAGCGCTAGTAAACACTGTGCCCTGATCTGATTGGATTTCCGCAGGGAAACCAACTCGCGCAAATATGGACAGTAGTGCATTAACTATCTCAACTGAGCTGAGTTCTTTAAGCGGCACTGCTTCAGGGAACTTTGTCGCTGGGCAGATCACAGTCAAAATGTGTCTGTACCCCGTGGCTGTTACCGGCAGAGGTCCCACAGTATCAATAACGAGCCGTCTAAAAGGCTCCGTAATGATAGGTACCAATTTCAACGGCGCCCTCGATTTGTCCCCTGGTTTGCCCACCCGCTGACAAGTGTCACATGTCCTCACGAAATGGTCTGCGTCCCGAAAACACCCTGGCCAATAGTACTCTTGCAAGAGACGGTCCTTAGTTTTCTTAACTCCTAGGTGTCCGGACCACGAACCCCCATGTGACAAGCGCAACAGATCCTGACGATAGCATTGAGGCACGACCAGCTGATCGAACTCCACTCCTCGGCGGTCTAGATACTTCCGGTACAGGACTCCACCTCTTTCCACAAAACGCGCAGTTTTCCTGGCGATACCTTCTTTGACATTGCAGCGCACGTTTTCCAGGCTGCCATCCTTTTTTTGCTCGGCTATCAAAGCCGTCCGGCTGACTTTTAGCAACCTATCAAGTCCGTCTGACGTAGGCGCGATGAGCAAATCAGTAGATAGCTCTTCTAACTTTCCCGCGTCGGGCGTTTCCTCTCCAGTATCTGGCGCCTTTAACGTTACAGACTCAAGTTTATTCAGTTCGGGCGTGCTCGGAATATCAGCTTGCTGCGCCTCTGACCCTTTTTCGTTGTTTGATAACGTCGGCCCCGCAACTACCGCCTTTGCAGCGAGCTCCCGAACCTTCGATCTGGTTAAGGCCTGAACACTAGCTTCACCAAACAAAAGCCCCTTCTCGCGCAGGAGGTGATCGGACCTGTTTGAAAATAGGTACGGGTACTGGGGTGGCAGCATAGATGACACTGCCGCCTCCGTCTCAAGCGCTCCGAAAGGTCCTTCAATAAGCACCTTTGCTACTGGCAGACACACGCTATGAGCTTCCACGGCTTGCTTGATCCACGCGCACTCGCCCGTGAACATATGGGGTTCTACGTAAGATGGGTGAACTACATCCATCGTAGCTGCGGAATCGCGAAGCACTCGGCACTCTTTCCCGTTTACGAGGAGGTCTCGCATGTAAGGCTCGAGAAGCTTCATGTTCTCGTCAGTGCTGCCTATTGAAAAAAACACAACTTTTGGTGTTGTTTCCGGACACTGCGCCGAAAAGTGACCCGGCTTCTGGCACGTATAACAAACGCCCGCTCGCCTCATCTCGAACCGCTTTCTGCGTTCGGCTTCGGCTGCCGCCGTCTCCTTAGGTTCGGTCGCACTGCTTCCACTCGCATCCGCACTACGCGTGTTCCCCTTTGCTCTCATGGGTGTGAACTTCGGCCTCTCAAACTTCGAGCCAAATTCACCCTTTTGACCGTCCTTAGCTCCGCGAGCCCGACGCGTCACAAACTCCTCCGCTAGCTCAGCGGCTTTAGCCACCGTACAAACGTCTGGCCTATCCAAGACCCAGTATCTCACGTTCTCAGGTAACCGACTATAAAACTGTTCTAGCCCGAAACACTGCAGAACTTTATCGTGGTCACCAAACGCTTTCTCTTCTTTGAGCCACTCCTGCATGTTCGACATAAGCCTATACGCAAACTCTGTATATGACTCACTTTTGCCTTTCTCATTTTCCCGAAACTTCCGACGGAACGCCTCCGCAGACAGCCGGTACTTTTTTAGCAGACTCGATTTTACTGTGTCGAAATCCTCTGCCTCCTCTCTATCCAAGCGAGCGACTACGTCGGCCGCCTCGCCGGGTAACAAAGTGAGCAAGCGCTGTGGCCACGTTTCCCGAGAGAACCCCTGCTTCTCGCACGTTCGCTCAAAGTTAACCAGGAACAAACCAATGTCCTCTCCAAGCTTAAACGGCTGCATCAGGTCCGTCATTTTGAACAATACGCGTTCTCCTGCACCGTGTGCCTGACTTCCATTACGAGCGCGTTCCATCTCTACCTCAAGACGCTTCATTTCCAAAGCGTGTTGACGGTCACGCTCTTGTTGCTCTCGCTCTTTCTCTTCTTTACGTTCACGCTCTTCTTTTTCTTTCTGTTCTTTAAGTTCGCGCTCCTGTCTTTTTGCAGTCTCTCTCTCTTCAATGGTCTCAAGGCATTCCGACAGCTCGTCATCCTCAGCCTCTAACTCAAGAATAGCCTTTATCAGTTCCGGTTTTCTTAGTTTGTCTGAGACATCCAGACCCAACTCTCTTGCAAGCTCCAACAATTTCGGTTTGCGCAACGACTTCAAATCCATGGCTGCTCTGAATGCTGCTTTCTCTACTGCTTACTATTGTCTTGCCGCAAACTAACCCGGCAGCAACGACAACCACAATTACCAGCTCTGTTTCTGACACTAACAAAAGCCTGGCAAAGCTCAGAAGAAGAAAGTCCCGCACTCACCAAACCTCGCAGGCAGGAATTCCGCGCAGTCGTTCCGCTGCAGGCAACCAGTCGTCACACAGGGCTCGTTGCACTGCTCCCGGATCGTCGTTGAGCTGCTCAGCATACAGTCAACTGCATCTCTTCGCTGCTGGCCTCCGTTGTCGCGATCTCTCCGCTGGCAGACAGTTGTTTGAAGTCGTAGGCGATCTCACCGCTGGCAACCAGATGTTTGGATCCGACACTGGAGCGATCTGTTGGGAACTCGGCGCTGACGCCCGTGGTTGTACCTGGGTCGCAAGCCCCAAGGGTAGCGTTGGCCTGGCGGCCTGGGGTACAACTGGAAGCATCCGAAGGTCCCGGCAAAGCATGAGTCGACTGGTAACAACGAAACAACTTGTTTATTTTAACATCGCAAAGAGTTGGTGGTCAGGTTTGACCGAAGTAGAGAGACGGGAGAGCACTTCACTCAACAGAAGAAATCGGAGCCCTCCTTTTGGCGTCCGGGGGCAGCTGTTTTTATACTCTCACAGTTGAGGGCAAGAAGGAACCCCTCAAAAGACGAGCACGTGAATGTACAATGGGCTAATGGTGACGCACACTGTCGTGGCGCTGCGCACGATCTCGTAGCACCCTGTCGTGGCGCTGCGCACGATCTCGTAGCACCCTGTCGTGGCGCTGCACACGATCTCGTAGCACCCTGTCGTGGCGCTGCGCACGATCTCGTAGCATCCTGTCGTGGCGCTGCGCACGATCTCGTAGCACCCTGTCGTGGCGCTGCCGGTCGGACACAATGACTGAAACGAGAGGATGGTCCCTGCTTTGGCATCGCTTGTTTCGGGCATAATGACTGGAACGAGATCCCTGCTTTGGCATCGCCTGTTTCGGGCCCAATAGCTGGAATGAGATCCCTGCTTTGGCATCGCCTGTTTCGGGCACAATGACTGGAACGAGATCCCTGCTTTGGCATCGCCTGTTTCGGGCCCAATAACTGGAATGCGAGGAGGATCCCTAGGCGGTCGCATCGCCGCAGACGCGCCTGGAAACACCTGGCGATGAGTGTTGCGGCGACGACGATCGGGCCAAAATGTCTGCCGCCCCGCCGCAGTCGCGCCGGCAAAACCACGTGTCGCAGGCGAAACGCAACAGCACCTGCATGTATTCGAAGTTTCTGGAATGTTATCGATGCTTTTATCCGCTGTCTGTGTCCGAACCTTGTGTAATCTGATCGCATGTGTGCGCGACGCGAATAATGTAGAACTTTGTGGAAGGCACGCGGGTCCCAACGATTAGTCTGGAACATTCGACGATTGATGTATAAAAGCCGACGCGCTTGACCCGTTGATCAGATTTTCGGCGATCGCCGACCGTGCTCGCCGCTATCATTGTGCTATAAGCGTAGCCTGTTTTTGTGGGCACAGGTTCGCCCAATAAAAGTTACTTTTGTATTTCACTGTATTGCTGCTTTCTTCAACGTCGCTACCACGTGACAATACATTGCTGTCTTTCCACTGCGATAACACGCATAGTAATATACGAGACTTTCGGCACCGGTAATTTTTTTCGTTTACGGGCTTATGAGCGGCGGCACCACAGCGGTTTGAGAACTACGAGGCATTCAGCGCATGCCGTGATAGGAAACCCTCTCTCGCTTCAAGCTTGAACCCGGATGAGTTGCTTCTCGGCGCAGCCGCTAGGGGGCGAGCATTTAGTTGGAGTCGATAATACACTACACCACCTCTTTTCTTTCGGCTACTTCTAAGAGCAGTATGGCACACCGCAGGCACTCAGGAACATCAACACACTTGTTTGATACAGGAATAGAATATTTTCTTGGGCGAGTTCGTTCATAACTTAGAAGGAAATAAAACCGCCAAAGTAAGAAGGACGAGACAAATGCCCAGGATTGGCCAAATATACCGCTCCTGCGCTGCTAACACGGCACTTTCTTATTACATTTATACCATCTAGTAGAACCAGCAAAGCTGCGATGTTACCCATCGCTTCGGTTACCCAATAATTTTTCACTCTTGGAAGTAGGCTGATCTTACCTTTACAGCTTGCAGTCGCAGTCAAAAAACGCGGCACAATGATATCCCGGGCTCTCGACACTTCTATTTCTGGAGTTTACCGCGACGCAGTGCACACACATGGCACCTAGGGTGCCTCGATGTAGCGCGCCGCCGTACAGGGTGGAGACACTGCCTTCGTGACCGCCATATCGGGGCGAACGCAAATACGGTGGGCAAAGGAGCGTCGGCCGACATTCTTGTTTAGCATGTGCTTGCGCCAGTAAATTCAGGTGTGCAGAGGTCTTGCACATTTACTCGCAAGGCTAAGCGCTTCTTGCACACAGAAATAGAATAGCGTATGCTTGCATGCATAGATGACTACTCTGCAGCTAGGTCCGCGTTGGCCAACTGGGATGCTCAAACCGATGAATTGCTTGGCTAGATTGCTTTATAAAGGAACGCCTTTCGATGCTGTCGGGCATGAGAGTTGATCAGGTGCATAACATGCAGTAGGCTTCAAGTGCGTCTCTTGCTACAAATCAGCAACCAGTTGACGTTGAGTTGAGTCCCCTAAAAGAAACACTTTATTAGGCTGACTTGCGCCTAAGAACTGCACAACTTCGCGGCGGCGATAGCAGCAAACGTGCTCGGCTGTCATCGATGAACAGTACCCGCCACTCTCGACCGAGCTCAATTTAAAGCCGGTAAAGAAACTTCGAGATAACATGATAAAGACGACGACAAAATCTCGGAACCCGACATAGTCGAGCGTGACTCGGATCAATCGAGATATATCTGGTCGCATCTTGCGTCACAGAAAAACTGATAATGCGGCGTGCCGGCCGCTTTAGGAATGATCGAACAAACAAAAACAAGCTTCACGACATTATTCTAACCACACAATGCTGGTATCTAAAAGCGGACAGGTGCAATACTCATATAAGAAACAGATAGGTGTTATGGCTTACCTCGAAGATCTTCGAGTTATCATTCGCATTCCAGTCTTTACGTCTCACTTTCGCCTCCCATACTTTTCTCCATTCCTCATCACGGGGAAAGCGAAAACAGCGCATACCTTCCGTTGCCGAGCCGGCACACAGCGCTAGACAACACCCTGACATGCTGGCTTTTACGACTGAACACAGTTCAATCGCCCAGCAACTGGCGCACAACACAGCAGCTGCGCAAACTTCCCAACAGCGCTGCTTTACCAGCGCTGGAAGGAACGGGCGCAGCAAGCGACTCGGCCCAATATGGCGACTTCGGAGCAAAACGACAGCGCGGCGCAGGCTAGAAGGTGTCACCACCCTATACACTCTAAAACAAAATTACACCCTTTGGGTTGTACCTTGCAACACAACAATGAAAGTCATTTGTTTTAACCGATTTTTTCTTTCTTTAACGCTACGAGCCCGGTACTTCCCAGTACGAACGGCGTGCGCGTTATCAACATGACATAGCATTCCCAACAGGAAAGTAGCGGGCGCGGCGTTTTCAAGAAAGGAAACGCAAACAAGGTAGATGACGATCATCGTTGTGCGGCAGCTATATGCCCCAAACGGTCTACCTTTGTCTAAGAGTGTACGCCGGCGCGCTACATCGAGGCACCCTATTGGCACCAAGAGCTAGGCAAGGAAAAAAAGGAGGAGCGTATCTTGGAAAACCTAAAAGAAAAGAGGAGGTTAGCAGAGGCAGAGGAGATGGTAGAGTACCGTGTGCATTTTATCGTTGAAACACTATACTCTTCTGGCCGTCGCAAATGCGTTCCAAAATAAGAATCGGCGTTTTTGTCTATCTTATTCCTTGGCTGCTGTCTTCCTGTCCCTTAGTGTTACACACCCGCCGTGGTTGCTCAGTGGCTATGGTGTTGGGCTGCTGAGCACGAGGTCGCGGGATCGAATTCCGGCCACGGCGGCCGCATTTCGATGGGGGCGAAATGCGAAAACACCCGTGTGCTTAGATTTAGGTGCACGTTAAAGAACCCCAGGTGGTCAAAATTTCCGGAGTCCTCCACTACGGCGTGCCTCATAATCAGAAAGTGGTTTTGGCACGTAAAACCCCAAATATTATTATTATTAGTGTTACACCTATCAGAACTTCGTAGCATATTATTATTATTTTGAAAACATATACATTTCACTGGAAAGGAAAGCGGGGACAAGGCTACCAATCGTGACCTGCTACTCAGCTAAGCAACACACCATTAAGAACTTACCTACAAATGGTCACAAGATCATTTCTAAAATTATGAAACGTAACGGCACTGCTGGGCATGGTTCTCGAGATTTTGATTTGAACCGGCTGACAAAGTAATGAACCCAGTGAGCGCAGCAGTCCAATGCTCAGTCCCAGGATGCAATGAAATCGCTGTACAATTACACTCTCACTCAGCCAGTGCTCTGACCTCGCCTGATTTATCACATCCTCCACATTTAAGGGGCCATGCCACGCACCTCACCTCCGACCCCTTAATGAACAGTGGTTGTATACATAGAACGGCGATGTGGACAATGCATGGCAACAAATAAACTTTCTAATTATTATTATTATTATTATTATTATTATTATTATTATTATTATTATTATTATTATTATTATTATTATTATTATTATTATTATTATTATTATTAATTTCAGCACTTGCCGGAGAATACCCACCATATTTTGCTGGTTTTTGGAAAGTGCAACTTCTTTTGTTGCCTCTCTATTACGGTTGGTTGAAACGGCTTCAATGCACCGGTTCACAACAGAAAGAGATAGAAAGAAGGGTGAATCAACGCCCCACCCACATTTGAACTTACCTGCATGGTAAAAAGCGGGCCATAGATGCAACACTCTGTTCATTTACGTCCCAGACGCTAGCACACAAGCAAGCGCATAAATCTTTAGGCCCGCCCCAGGATATCGCACCTTTGCGAGGGAGAGTAAATTTGGAAATGAGCTCCGGGAGCCGAAATGTAGGCTGTGCCAGAACGCGAGGGCGAGCGTGGGGGAGGGGTAGTGTATGCTGGCACTTCAGACGGCGGTGGTTCCTCCCCTCGAGAGTTATTCTGCCCGACGCGGTCCGAAATATTTAACCGGAGTGCTGGTCCTCGCGAAAAGCGTCTCCTCGCATCGCGTGAGTGTTGCGTAGCTCGTCATTCTCTCTGACTGTTTTGCTTCCGGCTATAGGGAAGACAGCAAGACGAGCACAAATTTTAGTTATTCCTTTCATTTACATTCCACGTAAATTATCGTTGAAGCGCGAGTGGTCGCTGGTGTGTTTCGTTTGCTGCGCGTCAGTAAATCTCCTTTCTTTCTTCATTATTTTTTTTTTCTATTTTGCTGAAATAGGCGGAAGCAGTCCGCCAGCGTTGCAAGCGCTCAGTGGTGTGCGCCTGCGTTGCGGCAGCAATCTTGAAATGAACCGTTGTCAGTGCTTAACGGCACGGCGTGTCTTCGTAACTGTGATTGAGAGTTATTGAAAATTAAGTTGCCATCACAGTGTAACGCCAGTCGTTTGCTAACGCGCTCGTCTGCCGTTTCCTCGCTTGTTATGCGCGTCTGTAAATGTTTGGATACCAGCACGTGCGGCGGGTTTTTATGAGTGCTCTCACGATGGCCTTGTTGGCAACAGACACGCGTTATGTAGAAGGTCATTTTACAAGGAAAGAACTTAGATTGGTTTTCGGTGCTCAGGTTAAGGAAACACGCTTGAGAGCGCCAGGAAATTGGATATACTGACGAGATTTAAATATTTTCGAGCAACGTGTCACGCGCGCTTTGTTTATGCCGCTTTCCTTCTTCATCATATTATCATTGTTATCAAGTTGTTGCTCGGCGTAAGATTATCTGCTGCTCTGTTTCTGCATGTTAAGGGAGCATATGATAACAACGCACGAAGCAATCTTCAGCACGTTAGAGGCAGTAGGACTTGGCGGCAAGATCTATTTCTGTATTAGTAACTACCTAAAAAGAAGATAATTTTTCGTACTTATATACTGAGGTTGGCACAACCTCCCAGCATTACAGTAACCGTGGGGTCTCTCAGGGTCGAGTGCTGAGCCCAACGCTCTTCAATTTAACACTCATGGACTCGCTGACATCCTTCTATGCGCCATGCGGCTCTCCATCTATGCCTACGACATTTGTATTTGGACGTCGGGTGTGACACGACTTCAGCTTCGCGCTCGGCATCAGAAGGCAGGCGCTTTAACATCATCGTACCTTCGGGAAGAAGGACTTCAAGTATCATGGGAAAAGTGTGCAGTGGTGGCATTTGCCAGGAAACCAGTGTGATACGTGATATACGTGATATCCATCGGTGGACAGCTGATCTCGTACAGCACATGTGACAGATTTTTTGGGGGGTGGTTATTAACAGAAATCTCTCCTGGACCCCTCATGTGAATTATGTGAAAAAACTACTGACGGCCATATGTTTAGGTTCCTAGCAATAAAGACCTGGAGAGCGTCAATACAATCTATGCTGCAACTGTATAGGGTCATCTTTATTGGATTCCTGCGGTATAGCCGGTACCGGTCATCTCCAACACCTGCAGAACTAACCTAAATACAATCTAAGGTATTCAGACCAAGCCCTGCGGATGTGCCTTTGTCTACCACGGAGCACGTCAACGCAAAAGTTATTGCAGTCGCTCAAGATTGCACTATCAGAACACACATTACCATTACAACAATACGTTTGCATATAAGACACTTCGCCCGGAGGTACCGCTGAGCTGAAGCTACACGGCCACTTCCCCGCTCCGGACTTAAAGCTAACACATTTATGCGCAGCCCCTAGAAGAGCGGAACGAAGGCTGATGAGGACCAATGGCGACCCACCAATGAAGACTATATATAACAGAATTAACGCATTGATTCGTCGTTACACAATGAGACTAAGAAGATATGAATGGGGAGCATTTTGTTCAAGGCTCTAGGTCTTCACGCCAGTGCCAGGGATACGGTGGGTCGTTAATGACCTTGCTGGAAACTTTCGACCAACTAAGCCATTTGAAGCCCTAGTATTGAGGTTAGGCAAGACGCTCGCTCCTCTTGCGAATGTCCTTGCTCAAGTATACTCTGCCGGCAGATCAGTCGGCACAACTATAGGCACAACCAACGCGCCTCCGCCACTACCGTCTTCTCTCATGGAGGCTCCTTTCTCACTGAGAGAGTTGGAACTAACTATGAGCAGCCTTCGAAGTCGTTGTGCGATGGGACCTGACCTTATCAGTAATTAGATGCTGACTAGCCTAGTATGAGATACGACGTGATCCACTGAAATTTTTCAACGAAGTGTGGGCCAGAGGAGATACCCTGCATGTATGGAAGGTAGCATGGGTGGTACGGGTTCTGGATACTGAAAGAAATCCTGCATCTCTGGACTCGTACAGACCGGTATTGCTGACCTCCTGTACAGCGAAGCTAATAGAGAAGATGGCGCACACGAAACTAACTTGTTAGGTCTAGCAGGGTCGGAAACTAACATCGTGCATGATTGCGTTCCGGCAGCGTCTAGGTGCCCAAGACAATGTGCTGGACCACCTAAGTCACATATAACATTACAATGCAGACGCCCTGTCGACACTTGCTGTGTTTATGGATGTTTCTAAGGCTTACGACTACGTTTCTCAAACAGCCATCATCAGCCAGTTACAAGTTATAGGCGTCACGGGTCATCTCTTGCACTTCATACATACGTTTCTCAATGATCGCCGCATCACAGTTTTAGCGATGAAATTGGCATATTTAGCGGCGTACGACACGGGAGTATTTTATCTACTTTATTGTTTAGCCTCGCCATGGCGAGCCTCCCAAAAGTACTAAGAATGATATCTGCATATGGCTCTCCGGCCACCAGCATCGTCGCCTCGCACGAATAGCCCAGGGAACAGTAAATGCCATTCAGGCCAGTTGACCATGCTTGTCTTATCACTGTCAGCAGAGAAATCATGATTCAGACTATTTCATGGAACTAAAGGGAAATCTACAGCTTGCAGCTGTACTTGAACGGGTGCCAGATTCGACAAGTCGCCAACGTCTGATTTCTTGGCATTACCTTGGGCCACAAGCTACTCTGGCGCCGCGCTGTTGACCACGCTACGACTACATGCAGCATTGGTCGCAAGTCAGATCCTATGCCAGCTACCTCTGATGTCACCCTCAGATACTCAATAGGAGCGCTTAGAAGCCATACACAGAAAATCACTTCGGCTGTGCTTGGGAGTCCCTAAGCCGGCATCGAACAAAAAAGTCTTCTACGAATCTGAGTCACGCCTCCTGCGACTTTAGGCTTCCCAGATTCTCATTACCGAGCTACTACGTTTTAGTGAGTCTTCGCCCCGCAAAGCCCTCTTCAGACGTGTATGTAGCAGGCCGCGTTCACATTTTTATGCAGCACTGAACACGCTTCGAGATTTAAGATTGCGCTGCTCGAGACAGAGGGAAAAGGCAGACCTACCCTGGACATTTCAGAATATCGCAAGCAACTGAAGTTTACCACGACTGCAATCAAAGAGTTGCATTCCATCTGCACAAGCCAAGTCACTAGTTCTGGAACATTTGGACATGACTTACCTGAATCACCTCCAAGTAAACACAGATGGCTCGTTCAAATCAAATGAAGACCGCTGCGCAGGTGCATTCTAGGTATATTCCCTCTCTGAGATATGCATGGTCTGGCCATCTGGACTGTATAGCTTCGTCGACAACTGTAGAAGGCGTGGCAATAGCCGCTGCTCTGCGCTAACTAAAGACATTGCCTCCATAGAGTATAGCTCTCCTTACAGACTCAAAAGCCGCGTTGCAACTACTCTACCGTGGTCTACCGTCCATCAAGTTCCCGTGCGAATGACTAGCCCTCGTGAAAGAACTCGGCAGCAAAGACTTCATGATAAAGTTTCAGTGGATTCCCTCCCACATTGGTAATGCTGGCAATGAAAAAGCTGGTGCTCTTGCATACATACGCAGCACTCCTTTATCCTCCCAAAGCAAGGCCCCAAAAAGTAACCAAGTTAAAAAATTTGACATTTGAAATCCTTTTGGGTCACTCTCGGATCCACCACATTGTTGATAAGTATGTGCCAATCATCACCATCCGACATCATAAAAATTCACCTTGGTTCACACATCGTCTTCGTCGTCTTAATAATAAGAAAAAACGTTTGTACCGCCAAGCAATGACCACACGTCTCCTGTCATCATGGAACAAGTACAAAAATTGTGATAAAGAGTATCAGTCCCTGCTTAAAACAACCCGTCGTAATTTCTTCACTCACGACCTGTCTACTATGTTAACCAATAATTCTCATAGATTCTGGCGCATTATCAATCCGAGTTCCTATCCTGATATAGTACTAATTAATGCTGACGGACAACCAGTCACTGAAACTGAGTGTTCGCAGCTTCTAAACCATTCATTTTCATCAGTATTCACCAATGAAGATATAACTTCTTCGCCTATGTTAGAGCCATTGCCTAACATTTCCATGCCAGAAATTGTCATCAGTGATTCGGGTATTCTTGCCCTGTTGAATAACCTCAAAACTACTACTAGCTCTGATCATCTTGGTTTCAATAACAAGGTACTTAAAAACGCTTCTTTAAACATTTTTCAAGTGTTATCAGCCATGTTTTCACAATCATTATCATCTGGCATTATTCCTCATGACTGGCGAATAGCTAAAGTAATACCAATATTTAAATCAGGTGATCGCTCTGTCCCACTTAACTATCGTCCTATCTCATTAACTAGCAACATATGTAAACTTCTCGAGCACGTCATACACACACAAGTCATCAACTACCTAGAAGACCATGATATCATCTTCAAGTACCAGCACGGTTTTCGCAGGGGTTATTCATGCGACACTCAGCTCGCCGGATTTACTAACGATATATTTTCCGCATTTAACGAAGGATTCCAAGTTGACGCAGTGTTTCTTGACTTCTCTAAAGCTTTTGATCGCGTTCCTCATCACAGGCTTCTAATCAAATTAACACACTTAAACATTCACACAAACGTTCTTGCATGGATTAAAGATTTTCTCTCCGACAGACAACAGTTTACCTGTGCTAATGGCTGTAACTCTTCTTCTGTTCCTTTAACATCTGGAGTCCCCCACGGCAGCGTCCTCGGTCCCCTACTTTTCTTAATTTTCATTAATGATCTACCCAAATGTGTATCATCTCGAATTCGATTATTCGCAGATGATTGTGTTATATATCGTAATATTAGTAATGACGCTGACCGACTTTCCTTACAAACTGATCTTGATGCTGTGACCGCTTGGTGCTCTTCGTGGTTAATGTCTTTAAATACATCTAAAACCAAGCTAATGTCATTTACCAACCATTCCACTCGACTTCCTACCACCTACTTTCTCAATAATGCTAGAGTAGAACTTGCGCCAACTTACAAGTATCTTGGCCTTCATCTTCAGTCTGACTTAACTTGGCATTACCATATTAACACCGTCTTAGCATCAGCTAACCGAGCACTCGGTCTTCTTAAACGTAACCTCAAGCACGCACCTTCTCACTTAAAAAAACTTGCTTATATCACGCTGATCCGCCCAAAAATTGAATATGCTTCTGCCATATGGGATCCCGATCAAGCATACATAATCAACAACATTGAATCTTTGCAAAACCGTGCTGTTCGCTTCATCTTTTCCGATTATTCACGCTTCACCAGCGTCACATCGTTAAAACAACGTGCCGAGTTGGAATCACTATCACGTCGACACCAGTTTGCTCGCCTAACCTTATTTCATAAGCTTTATCACCATTCCACGCTTCACGAAGACTTCTTTTCACCACCCCCTGCAGTTTTCCCGCGCCGTGACCACGCTAACAAAGTAAAACGCATAATGTGCCGCTCGTCGCTCTACGCAAATTCTTTTATTCCTCGCACAATAATAGAATGGAATAACCTACCATCACACATAGCTACTGAAGTTAGCCTACCTTCTTTCCAAACTTTGTTGCAAGAAAACGGTTAGTGGTAGCAGATTAGATATTACTTATGCCTATATGCACATATTAACATATGTAAAATGTTCTTGTGTTTTCATGACTAAGTGCATTTACCCCTTGTTCATATATATATATTTTATGTTCCTTGTGTGTATGTTTATTTTATGTAGTTTTATTTCTTGTGTATATTTCATGTTTGTATCCCCCCCCCCCCTATGTAATACCCTCATGTGAGGGCCCTTAGGGGTAATGTAAATAAAATAAATAAATATGCCCTGCGTAACCAAGAGATTTTGTCGAGAGGGAGCCTTACTTTTATAACGAATAAAGACAGGATCGGCTAGTACACTAGCATGGTCGTTTAAGGCGGGGCGTATCGATCCTCCAAACAGTACGACATGCGACGAGACAGGAGACATGGAACACTTTCTGTGGTCGTGCCCGAAATTTCAAGATGAAAGGGACGCTCTCCTGGTAAACCCGCGAAATAAGCACCTCCCGTATGCGTGCCTGCAACCCCTTGTGTTCCCCGAAAGATCAGTTATAGCCTGCAAAGAAACTTCACGTCTCCTTATCGCATTCTTAAGAGAGACTTGTCTGATAGACATGTGGTTAAACAGCGCGGTGATACTATTAGAGACGCTCGAGCGGAGCAATTGCCGGCCTTGATCGTCACGCTATACCCGCCTGTTGCTACAACTCACCACCACCACCACACGCAAGAATACCGAAGCCATAATTTTAAACCCTTTCACGATGTTACATAATCATAATTTTATAAGTGAAGTTGCCGTAAATTATCTGAGTACTTGTATTAGTCCTGAAGCATTACGCGCCTTTCTTTTATCTTAAAACGCAAAAAAAGAAACTTTTCATATATCTAACCAAGTAGATCGATAAAACAGCATATTAGACTAATGAGACATGCGAACGGAAATTTCTTGTGGCCGCAGGCTCACTGCTGCAGTAGCACGAGGCGCCTCTGGTTCTGGTGTCTTAGATAATGT
Source organism: Dermacentor variabilis (assembly GCF_050947875.1). Lineage (NCBI taxonomy): Eukaryota > Metazoa > Arthropoda > Arachnida > Ixodida > Ixodidae > Dermacentor > Dermacentor variabilis. The sequence goes on from NC_134569.1 coordinate 37,240,202, forward strand.
GTAGTGTATTCTCAAGTGTGTCCGAGCACCAGCGATTATTGTGAAATCTGCAATAAGGCATGTATAAATGTCGGGCGTACTTGAACCACGACATCAGATTCAACGACCAACGACCATGCTCGCAGTCATCGTTCTAATTTGAGTGTTGCTTGCCTTTCTGAACAGAAGTTCGCCCACTAAAGAGTTTGATACTTAACGCAAAATTTTGATAGTATTTCTAGTTCTTCACCATCATTACCACATGTCAATAAAAATTCCGATGACACCTAAGCACTGCTTGTGAGTTGTGAATGCGAAACCATTAATGTCCAATTGAACGCCGCTCAGCGGTCCTTCGAGTTTAGCGCTGCGACTAACGTACCAAAGCGGTACGTGCTGCCCGAGCCAGAAAGCAGCAGCAGCCCGCGGAGCCAACGCCGCATGCCACCGACATCCTGCGCGACGAGAGAGCGAGGAAGCGGCAGCGGCCGCCAAGGCCGGCAGGCGCGCAGCATCTAAGCCCAGTGGGGGTGAGAGAGAAAAGGGAGATACGTACCGAGCGCCGGCTTGAACGAGGTTGACGTGGCGTCGCGGTGATGCCCTCTCCCCTCGCACAACGCATGGCACGCCAGCGCCGCAACCGGTGTCCCTTTCACCCGCTCTGCTCCGTCAAGGCGCGCTCGTGACGTGACATGCTCGTGACTTGGCGTCGCACCCAATGGGAATTTAGGTGCCGTCTCGCTACTACAGACGCCGGCTTTTTCGCTTGAGGAACCATTTGATGCTTTCGCATCAAACTGGGACCGACTGAGGCAGTAGTGCCAGTACAGCGTCAAGTGCAAGGGCACATGGCTAGGAAGGACCTTCATTCTGCAGTAGACAGAAATATGATAATAACGATAATGTTGAGTTGTAGGAGATACAGGAAAACGACAAAGTGAAATAAAGATAAGGGAAAGGGAAGAGAGAATTAGAAGCACGTAAATCATGATAAAAAATTAGAGGCGCCACGTAACAATGTCACAACCATCCGATCACTGCACCGCAGCCCGCAAGAAACGAGCTACTGCGCACTTGAATCTTTTAGCATAGACGTCCGTTGTGACCCTTATCATGAGGTTTGTTGCTCAGACAATGGACTGTACGACAAATTCATGTTCTTAATGGTGGTGTATTGTTATTGATTAAAAGGGTGGATATGCAAATGAATGAATCTATGGGCCAAAGTGAGCATACCTCATGTGCAAGAAGCGTAATTAAAAAATATATATAGTAAACTTTGCTTATTGGTCCTCTCAACTTGGTGGTGGTGGTGGTGGTGGTGGTGGTGGAAGCGTTGGTGGTGGAAGCGTTGGTGGTGGCGGTGGTGATGGTGTTGCAGCAGGTGAGGTTAGCCTGGCATACATAGCCGGCACTTGCTCCGCCTGAGCCTCCTGTGACTGTCACAATGTGGGTCGCCAGGTGTCGAAGACCGCCGTATATCGCGTGAAAGCAATTATTAGTCGTTGCACTTTCTTCCTGAAAGCTGCGAGCCCTACGGGGAAAACGACGTCTTCAAAGGTTCTCTGCAAAAGACCATTCTTATGCAGGTTGTCGACAATCGCTTTTATTTCTGTGCCAAACAGCAGACATAGCCAAATGAAATGTTCGAGGCTGTCGATATCGCCACAGAAGGCACAGAGCGGGGAAACGCATCGTCCAATCCTTGATATCAAGCCGGGTTGTAGGCTGAATCGGTTAGGATGCAGTACAACAGCGTTGGTTCTTCCCCAGTAAGTCCGTAGTTCAAACAAGCTAAGTGTGGAGTCTGGTGGATCACCCTAAAGCGAATGCTGATTGCATCCTTAGGAATGTAAAAATCTTTGGCGCTCTGACTTTTGGGACACATGTCAGTGCTAGGCGTGCAAGAGGGTCCGCTTTTTCATTTCCTTTCACTCCTACGTGGGATGGGATCCACTGAAGTTTCGCGCTAAATCCCTTGCTCATTAGAACTTTGATCGCTGCCAGAGATTGCCTTGTAAACTTCTCTCGAGGTAGGCCACGCTGTAATCGTTGTAACGCCGAGTTTGAGTCCGTCAGCACCACACCGTCGCGCGTGGAATAGGAGCGTAGTTTTCGCAAGGCCGCGGTAATCACGGCACTTTCTACGGTTGCTGACGAAACTACGCGATCCAGGCGGCCAGACAATGACACGTCAACGGAGGGTATTCAGAATACCGCTGCGCAACTATCTGTTTCTGCACACACCGACCCATCTGTGTACACTTGTAGGTGTCTTTGAAACGCTGTGCTCAGGTGGCCTAGCACAAGAAACTGCTTTGGATGTTGAAATGGTGCATTTCGCCGGTAGGTGGGGTGCACTGAGGCTGCAGGTAAAGTCCGAGACAGACCATGGTGGGTCGTGGCGACCCCGTTTAGGTCATTCCAATCCTAAATATGGAAAGGTGTTCAGCGCCCCATGAAAATGGGAGCGCGTTCTTGCTCTTAGCCGCCGGAGAAGCGCCGCGCCTGCGGGGAACTCGCCCAGCGTTAATAGCTGCGCCAGCAAGGCCTGAGATGTCAAAAGGCGGAATGGAAGAGAGTCTGCTTCATTGCTAACCTTTTTAGTCTGAAGCCGCCTGAGGAACTCCCGTCGGCGAGCGAAGTCCCTTTCAGTGCACTGCCTCCATGCAATGGAATTGGCTCGGTGATGGTGATATCAGCGGCAGCTGATAGAGAATGCGGCTTGTTATCAGTGCAGTGCTCAGTTTTAAGCATGGACAAAGGATTGTTTCCCTAACGTGCACATGTCATGCGACGAAGTGCGTTGACTCTTTGCACTGATGCAGCCACAACACTTTCAACTGCGCGCTGCCATAGTAGCATGCAATCGATGGTGATGCCCAGGAATCGAACATTAGTTGCACGACGAATTGGATGGCCTCTAATATTCAGTGACAAGCGCCTTCCGCCTCACTCCCGGGAGAACCATGAAGGCAGATTTTTCTGCTGATAAAGATCGGCCAAGCATCAATAAGTGGGGATCGATGACGGAGATTGCGGCCTGGGCTATCCGCGCCAAACGTTTGTGTTGGTATACCGAGATCCATATGCAGATGTCATCTGCTAGACAGACATTTTAATTGCCGTCCAACTTTCCTTCAGGGCGCCTGGAAGGGTGGCCACGGCTACGTTAAAAATCAAGGGAGATAGGACACTTCCTTGTGAAACGCCGAGCGAAATGCGTCGCTTTTCGCTCATATTGCCTAGCTTAACCTGATCTCTCAGTTTGCTCTTACATATAGTACTGCACCTTATACAGTATGTATCATTTGAGTTTTTTTTTTTTGCGATGATTGTGAGTTTGAATTAGGCCACATGAATAATTGTACGGTCAGCGTAAATTCAAGCGCGAACGAATTTGTTGGAAACGACTATTATGCTTTGTTGCGTTTCCAGTTTCACCTGAATTGGTAACGGCGGCTTCACCTAGTATGAAAACAAAGCTCATATTTGGTACGAAATGATGCCTAGAAAGCAGCTAAGGAGCAAATGCGCGTCGCCCAACTATGGAACTACGGGGGAACAGCGTTAGCAATTTTTTTTTAGTTTGTGTTTAGTTTATTCTGAGGCTACGTTTTGCTTTCGGAGGTACACCTAAAAACAGAAAAAACTACATACCGAAAAAGTATGCGGGGTGACACGAGGCCAAGCCGAGAAAGAACAAGGACGAGCGCTAACTCACAACTGAAGTTTATTAAAACACATGCATGAATAAATAGGAAACTCGAAGCAGAAGGAAACAAAGCTATCATCTTGGACATCGCATGTTACCCCGTGTACCCGATTGAGTTTAATTGGACAAGAACCGAAACTCCCTATCAGAGGAGCGGATGGGAGTCTGATTGACGCACTTATCTCCGCTGATACGCATATGGAAAGGTTCAATGGGGTCACGCTCGAGCTGATCCCTGTGCCTGGATAGGATAGTTGTTTTGTCGAAAAGCGATTTGCATCGGGTCTTCTTTTTCTTAGCGTTCTTGCCACACGTGTGGTAATGTTTAGGCAAGTTATCAAGGGAATCTCCCCCAAGTATGCTTCGATGTTCTCTAAGCTTTCATTAACGCATCATCCGGTTTGGCCGATGTACAATGCGCCACAGGATAATGGCAACTTGTACACAACTCTCCTGGCACAAGGAACGAACGGGGCTGTGTGTTTGACACTGCAGTAATTTTTTTCTTTCTTCCCTTCTGTCGCCTTCTTCCTTCTGCCTGTGCACCTGCGAACAGACTGCTGTCAACTTTCGCGGAGCGGAAAACACTACCTCAATGTTGCAATGCCCTGCTACATGCTTAAGGTCATGTGCCATCTGTGCACGTATGGTATAACGGCAAAGTTTGCGCGCGCTCTTTCCTGGAGTTTGGGTCGCGGCACTGCCTTGATCCACCTTGCCAGTCTCCCACAAGCTTCCACAACTACATGCTGAGGGTACCCACTCGCTTTCAGCCTTTTCAACTGGGACGCAACACTTTCATTGATTGCATGTGGGCAAGACTTGGAGATTGCCGCTTTTAAGACCGGAAGTGACTATACCGCTTTTTATGATTTTGGATTCACCTGAAGAGTAATCTAGCAAAGCATTTTTTGCCCTACGAAGGTATGCCCAACATACATGTTTAGGGCAAAATGCAATGACAAGTGTAGGAACTGGAGAACAATGCCAGGTCTAGGAACTGTAAAATTAAGACCGGAATGTTACGAGAAACGCACAATCGTGAACGTGCTCAAACTTTTTAGAGAGTGCAGCGCTGGTCACTGACAAAAGGGGGGAACAGTTTTAAGAAAAATTACTAAACGCAAAAGCAACCGCCACGTGCGAATGTGATATGGGACCGGAAGCAGCATTTGACGCAGCACAGGCATTTTTTTTCTTCTCGTAGCCCTGAAGAAACACGAGGAGGGGGCGAGGCTGATAGTGTGATGAAGGACAGAGATGAAAACCATGCTGCCTCCAGTCGCATATCGCATTCGCACGTGGCGCCGCATTTTCGTTGAAGAATTTTTTTCTTAAAACGACACGCCCCTTTTGTCAGCTAACGTCCATCACAGTCACCGACAGCCTGTTTAGTCGATCTCTATGCTTGGAGCATCCTTTGCTAATGCGTTCAACTTACGTTTGAGGGCACTAAAAGCGCGGCGCGTTAGCCGGCAGTCACGTGGTATTTTTTTTTAATTTTCACACACTTTAAAGAAAGGCTGGAAAAAATTAAACAGGGCAATTATCTTAGCATAGATTAAATATTCCGATGTTTCTGCACAAGCGCTAGAACTTCTGTATCGAAAATTTTTTGCTAGATTTATTACTTAAAAAGTTAATGAAGCAATTTTTGTTAATTACCCTGCTTGGCGAATTGTAAAAATATCATGACGTGCTCCATATGACTCAGAATAGTACTGCGCCAGATCGACACGCGTTGAGCCCTTGTTTTTTTTTAATACTCGGTTCAAGTTAGCTTAAACACTCTGTATATATTAGCTGTAGACTGGTCTACACCAATTGTTTATAGGCAGTCTATGGAACACAATCTACAAAAAGTGTAAGGCTACAAGTCCATATACTAGACTGGTGTATAGGAATACTCTATAGATAGTCTGCAGACATTTGCCTATAGACATTTCATAGACTTCAGTTCACAAAAGTAGAACTGTATAAGCCTATACACTTTTGTCTATGGGCATTCGGCACACATTTGTCTACAAACGTGTATTTTCATTACCTTATAGAAAGTCTATAGACTCAGACATTTTATAGACTTGTCTACAAAAAGTTTAAGACCATAAGTCCACATACTGTCTATAGACTGGTGTATAGGAATACTCTATAGATAGTTTATAGACATTTGCCTATAGACATTCCATAGACTTCAGCCTACAATGGTTAAACTGTATAAGCCTACACACTTTTGCCTATAGACATTCTGAAGACAGTTGTCTGCAAACGCGAATATTTATTAATCTATAGACAGTCTATAGACTCAAACATTTTATAGACTAGTCCACAAAAAAATGTAAGACCATAATTCCATAGACTGTCATAGACTGGTCTATAGGAATAGTCTACAGACATTTGCCAATAGACCTTCCATAGACTTCAGTCTACAAAAGTTGAAATGTATAAGCCTACACACTTTTTTCTATAGACATTCTGCCGACAGTTGTCTGCAAACGTGAATTTTCATTAAGCTATAGACAGTCTATAGACTCGGACAGTATATAGATTAGTCTAAAAAGCAAGACCATAAGTCCATAGACTGTCTATAGACTGGTCTAAAAATATCTGTAGAAGGTCCATAGACTTCATAGAAACATGTCTATAGACTGTCTATAGACTTCCTAGAAACTTTTTTGTGAGGGCAGCACAGTAAAGGAAGAAGCACGCACTGTCATTTTATTGCGTGAGGAGAGCTCCACAGCCAAGCCTCGTGAGTAGACACAGTTCCGTCTACCCAGTAGGCCGCCGAGTAGGTTCTAAGCAGCAGAACGGTGGAATCTCGCAGAGACTGCTGCGGATACTCGAGCACACCGCGGCCGACACGCATGCTATTAAGCTTGGCTGCTGGTCGCAGGTTTGTGTCCGCTTTACTCTTGTAAGCCAACCTAACAACCATTTCTCTCAGCGTCGGTAACGCATTAAAGCAGCATAGTTGAAACACGTGTCACGCTTCGTCCTGACCATTTCTGTTCCCCTTCTGGAGGCGCACAACGACGTCGACTTGAGCTGACAGCACGTGCGTGCGTCGACCAGGTTCAGCAGCCACCATTTAAACGCTTCTCGCTTTTGCTAGCCGGAAACACCTTGCGCTATTCTATGGCCCAGGCGCCAAGGTCCAGTACCCAGTACAACGGCATACCGTAGGTCTAGGGTGGACCTTGGATTGAAGCCGACTCCGCATTGAGCACCAGTTAAGGAAAGTCGTGGCCCCGAAGCCTACGCTAGCAGGACACGGCCATGGCTTGCTTTCTTCAACAAGCGGCGATGCTTTTGCAATTGCCTTCTACTGCGGTTCACCCTGCAGCAGTTCCCACAAATCCTAAATTTTATAACTATATGGCAGTATTTGATTTGATGGCTAAGTTAACCAGACGCAGTGACACCTTGAAATCGAACCTCACTATCTTATATTTAGAAGCCTTGAAGAGAACACTGAGAAGTACTCCGTGTCGACGTTTTTATATGGTGCGGCCAGTAAGCCGGTTGTCAGGAGCTCATTCTCGCGTTACACATAACTCACGACTCACCGCGAAATAGAAAATTAATTAACGGAATATAAACTACCCCGACTTAAAACAGTAAGGTGCCCATATCCCTACAGCACGGCTTTATCTAATGCCCGGCTTTTTACAGAACGACCGGCCCCATTCTTGTGAAAGCACATGGTTCTTGCAAAGAAGACGCTCCCTGTTTTACACCATCGAGCCCCGCCTCCATAACCTCACAAGCGCATTCATTCAAGCGCTTCTTTTTTATTCTGTCGGTTACAGCAAGCCATCTCCCTTGTTTGCAAGTACGCTTTCCTTTTGTTGTTGCCGTTGTTTCTCGCTCGCTACCGTCACAAAAAGAGAAAGAAACAAGGGCGGTAGGGTTATCAACCCACTTTGGTCGGATTCGCTGATGCTGTCTCTCCTAATGTGTCAGTCATGAACACGTGCGCGCTGGCGAAATCACACACAACAAAGGGCGAAGTAGGCTATTTCGGCGAGAGCCGTTCGCGCGAGAATGCTGACAAAAGCGCCGAGCGCCTCTGACCGGTTACAGAAGACAAAAGCGAAACGGCCACTGCAGTAACTGCGGGCGTGGTGAGAAAAAGGAAATTTCCACTCTACGAACAAGAGAAAAGCCACTCAGTCGGCCATTCATCCACTGATGTTCTCCATCAACTTAGCTGTACTCTACTTTCGCGCTGTCTTCGTTTGCTTGCGTTGCCGCGTTTGTCTTTCGCTTTCTTTCATTCTCTTGTTTCACGCCTGTCTTTCTTTCACTCGTTTCTCTGTGTCACGCGGGCCTGTTTTCCCGTGATGAGAGAGAACCGACGAGAAAATAACCTCCTAAAAAGAAACAGAGGCAAAAAACTAGAGATGGAAGGGCTTTACAAAAAGAAGACAGAAAATGAAGACACGAAACATGGCTACGCCGAGGAAACGAGGCTGACAAGCTGGACAGAATAAAGTTCTGTTGTTCTGCAACGACACATGCCTCGAAATGAAGTCCTTCCACCGAAGTCGTTTTCTTTGTATTCCGTTTCTTCTTCATGGCTCTCTTTTATTTTTCGTCTGCGTAGTGCTGCGTCCACTGCAGCGTGCTTTTGCAGGCCCTGAAATACTTTTTTTCTCTCACCATTCGACATTCTGACATGTCTAGTGTAAAGCGAGACAATCTAAAGACGAGTCTTCTTTGCTTCTTTCTTTCTGTCTTATTTTTTTTATTTCTCGATCTACACAAAAAAAATCTCAATTTAGTTCTTTTAGGAAAATAATTCTTCGAGCTAGAATACAGCAGCGCAAACCTAGGTTTTGCATTTCTCATAGAAAATAGCTGTTTCTTGGAACCAAAAGAGCACTTTAAGTAGCGTTTTCGTTCATTCTTTTATTGGCCGCATATGGACTGACATCTGTAGTCACATTCTTCTCATGTAAAAAATCTATAGTATGGCAAAAGTGCAGATTCGAAAATGGAGTCAGAGTTCGGCTGTCATCATAAGTAAATTCATACGTGAACAAGTACGCTAACCACAAGACTATCATGAAGGACTATAGTTGAAGAAAATTAGAATAAAATTTCAGGATATGCTTTGTTTCGCAGTAGTTATCAGCATAAAATTATTCACACAAGAACCAGATTGCGTATTGCATCGCGAGTCTTCGCTTTAACTGATGACTGTCGCAGTCAGGACGAAAATTTGGACATTGTGATTTTGCACCAGTGAAGCAAAAAAAATGCTCGAGAACGACGAGGACATACAGATAGACCGAATTCACACGAATCACTTTGTGTGCGTTGTTGTTGCTACCTCAAAACATGGCTCATGCTCAAGATGGCAATTGGTCACGACGTATGTAATGAAAAGTGCACCGAACAAAAGTCTAAAAAGGCTAAAAAGCAGTCAGTCAAAAATCAAACAGTAGGCAACTTAAACATCACAAAAGTCTGAGAGGGCTTATTCATAAAAAGAGGAAAATAATTAAAGTGCACTACGACCGGTGCCCTATCGGCGTAGTTGTCTGGAAGCGTGAATGAACGTATGCGTATGACAGTAATAATAGTCCCGTGGCTTGCACCTAACTAACACGCACCAATGTGTGTGTGTCCGTCTATGTCTATTTCTTTGTTGTTTTCGTGAAATTTTGACCGAAGATCACAGTAGTGCGCGTCATGTATTGTGCTACAGTGGTACCACGTGCTGGCACGGCTAATGCATCAGTTGTGGGCGCTTTAACCGAAAGTCACTCGGACATACGGCGCCGGTATGACGTTCTATACAGCGCAGCCATTGTGACGCTCCTGAGACATGGGATACCCTCGCGACCAGACTTGCATCGCGATCGTTGACAGAGTGACTGCTTTCGAGCCGACTGGTTCACAATGCTGAAGGGGAAAAAAAACAGTCACAAAAGGCGAAAGACACGAGGAGAAGTTCACACCACAACAACTCGACTATCAACTGAGCTTCAGGAAAAAATAATATCTATTGGATCTAGTGTTGCTCTAGTATTTTCCCAGATCTTTTTAGCAAAATTTGACAGGACAGTTGAAGACTTCCTTCAAGACAAGCGTGTGTGCTAAGTTTTTAGTTATGTGGACGATATTTTAGTACTTTTAGAGGTTTTACCTAATGACACTCTGCCCGACGCAGTAGACGATGTATTGACTGCTTTTAAAGCTTCTTCACGCACTCTTAATTTCACTCATGAGCTTCCTAGCAATCATTCTATCAGGTTCCTAAAACTGCAACTAACATTCTTTGACGATGGGTATTTATGCTGGATGTTTTCACCTAGAAACAAGAATGATCTTTTACCATTTGGTTCTGCACATTCAAAGATTGTAGAAAGAGGGATTGCAGCGAATTGTTTCCGCAATGCACCCAAAAAAAAGAAAAAGCTGTCACCACGCTATTAAAAGTAGCTTTGACGTACAATTCCAACGTTTGGAAGCCACAGGGTTCCCTCAGCCCCTTCTGAAAGCGGTGGCTGAATCGCTGCTTCAGAGGCTTAACAAAGAACGTACGAAGCTGGCAGATGTTGGGGCAACTGAACGTAGGAAACTCGCAGTCACGCCGTATGGGCATAAAGTGAGCCATTAAGTGTAGTGTTTTCTGCCCTTTGCAAGCATTCGGGTCTGTGCTTTTGCATTTCTCGAGGCAGGGCAAGGAACCACGTTTGCACAACGCAGCATGAAAACTGTTTTGCGGTATGTGTCGCAGGGGTTGCGTCTAAGTTCCCTGAGACGTGCGAGAGAGTTTACATGGGCCAAACCTGTCAATGTATTAATGACCGCCTGTGTGAGCACCACTCCTCCCTGGGGTCCGATAACGGAGCAAACTTGCCTCGGCATCGCAATGAATGTGGCTATTACCCTTTGTTCAGCAATGTAACGATTCTTGGTAGGGGCAAGGTCAAAGAAGAGCGAGAAATCCTGGAAGCGTACTACATCAGTTTATTAGGTGACGACTGCATTAGTACAACCTCGGTATGCTTGCATGAAAAAGAATTTGCTTTTTAGGTCGGTCATGATAGATGTGATAACTTGACTTTTCATGCTCTGTGATTAGTGATGCTGTTGTTGCGCATGCTCTGCTGGCCTTGCTGGGACTGCGCCGTTTCTAATAAATCTCAGTTGATAGTCGAGTCATTGTGGTGTGAACTTCTTGTCTTTTGCCTTTTGTGGCTGGTTTTTTCCCTTCAACTATGTACCAACTGGCCCGGATTTTAACCCTTCTGGTTCACAATGACTTGGCTACAACATGAGAACGCAGTGTGAAGACGCCATAAAAATGAAGCATTATACGGAAATCTTGTGCCGTGTTCTATTCCACCTCTGAAAAACGAACCACAAGTGGCTCAATGCCAATAACGTTCAAGTTAAACATTATTTCAGCATTTATTTTGTGACCCGCCGTGGTTGCTCAGTGGCTATGGTGTTGGGCTGCTGAGCACGAGGTCGCGGGATCGAATCCCGGCCATGGCGGCCGCATTTCGATGGGGGCGAAATGCGAAAACACCCGTGTACTTAGATTTAGGTGCACGTTAAAGAACCCCAGGTGGTCAAAATTTCCGGAGTCCTCCACTACGGCGTGCCTCATAATCAGAAAGTGGTTTTGGCACGTAAAACCCCATAATTTCATTTATTTTGTACAAAAAACAGAACTGCTAGGACAAGCACAATGAGCTACTAAGCTGTGGCTTGACTGGGTACTTGCGCCATTACTTGGCAGAAAGACGAGACATAACACAAGTACATTTCAGTGACACAAAAATAAAAAAATCTTTACTCATTTCATAACTGATACGTAACAAAATAAAGAAAGCACACTATACCTCGGACTAGGTAGCCCGAGGTCGCGGGTATGAGTTGAGTTGAGTTGTTGTAGGCTACTGGTGGGATTAGCCTTGCAGTTGCTGCCGGCAATTGCTCCACCGTAGCGACACTTAAAATAAATAAATCACATAATCAGACACAGACCTCCCAATTACAAATGGTCACTCCTCAGTTCACCATGTGGAAGCCAAATCCGTGTCCTGTAGGTAATTTAACAGAAGGCGAGAGACCTCCTTCCTACACAACCGGTTCCCGCGCGGGAAAACAATGTCCTGAAGAGAACTGTGAGGAAGTCCTGTGTTCTTGAGGGACCCGAATAACACCCTCCTTTCCGCGTTATACAAGCCATGTGTGATCAAGGGTCTCAAAAGAAACCAAGCCACCTTACTGCTCCGCATTCGCACGGGCTCTGCTCGTACCCCTGCGTGGATGTATAAGACTGGCCTGGCGTTATCACCATTGTGTTCAACGTGTGGTGTGTGCGGTGACATAGATCATTACCTAATGTGCGGGTATGGTTCCCGGCCGCGGTGTAAGATTCGCACAACCAGCGACGGAAATACAGTCCGCCATCTACTGCCTTCGCTCAATCGACAAAAAAATGGTAGTGATGATGGCGCTCATAGATGTGGTCCAACCGCTGTCCATATAAGCGACTGTACGGCAAATATTAATCAATCCCCTGGGGCATGACATAATCTTGGTGGCTTTTACTGATAAAGAAAAGTACTTTACTAACCATCACTAAAGCTTAATGAACAAGAATGCTGACGATAACGACGAGGGACCGTATTTTGTAAAGATACTTAATACATTTAAATATTTTCCCACTTCATCGTTGACACGCACAAACTCGCGCCTCTGTCATCACCGGCGATCGGTCACACAGTGCGACAGCTGACAAGAAGAAAAATGGAAATGAATTGCACAAAACTAAGGCCTTTCCGAGCGAAGGTAAAGGTGGCTGACCTTACGCCGCCGACAAGTACGGTAACAAAAATAATCTCCCTTAAGACAAGGAGGTTACAAACTAAACTCAGTTCACGAAGAGCACACAGAAAATATATTGCCGCAAACTCTACGCCAGATAAAAAAATAAAAACAAACTTCTCTTGATCGACTTCTTTCAATTCATTCAACTTTCTTAAATAGGCTGACCTCCCATTCAGGCGTTTACCATTCTTTTTAACAGGCTGCCCATTCAACTATCCTTTTCTTCTAATTTCAAGGCTCTGCGAAAGGTACTTATCACGCCAGGCACTTTTCAGTCCATCCTTCGTTTGCCGTTCTTACTCCTGCTCGCCCCATTGATACAAGTGACCCGCTGGTCGTGATGGCAAGCCCCTCGACTACTGCGCGCGCGTGCGTTTCGCCTCCGTCTCTAATTAGCCGCCTCATTTCTTCCGCTCGCATTGAACGTCAGCCCGCGTCCTCCAAACATTCTATCACGCGTTTCCCTTTTTTTTTTCGTCGTCCCGCGGGGCACTTGTCTGGCTCCAAGTCGTTATTCACGGCCGTCTGAAGCGGCGGCGCGCATTTGCGGTGGCGCCTCCTTGCCCGTAGCCCATTTGTCAGGGCGATCAAAGCGGCCAGTCGCGCTTCGGCCCCGCGGCCTCCTGTCCATCTACGCGGCCATTCGATGGCACCAGATGCGAACGAGCTGTCAGCTGATGAGCTGCGATCAGAGCAGCAAAACGCGATCGGCCAGAATGCCGCGGCCCCTTGCTCTGCTTAAGACGCCTCTTAACATCGACGATCGAACAACTTCATTTTCTTCGCAGATGGACTACAAGGGTAGGAAACTGGCAGCCCGGGACTGAGTGATCTGATATTTAATATTTGTTCGCGCTGTGCAGCTATCATAAATGTTGTGTTGCGGGAAGGGAGGGAATCCCCTGTGGGCCACGAGCACGCGCACCGCGTGTCATTCTTCATACTGGCATTATGGCGAACGCTTGTCCGGTAGGGATTCTCCAAGTGTGCCAAAATATAAGCGTAGCGCGCCGTTACCACTGGCAGTACGCTTGAAATTGTAATGGGCCTAACTTAAGACATGCGTGACTACATTTCATTCCCTTGACCCAAACTTAAGCATTCGGGCAGCGGATTGGGCGAGTTGGTGTTGCATGGTAACAATAAAATTCAAACAGCGCTAAACGACAGGACCAGAATGAGGAGCCGTGTTTGTCTCCTCCTCATTCTGGTCCTGTCGTTTAGCGCTGTTTGAATTTTATTGTTAAGCATTCGGTTACATAAGAAGCACTACCCCGAAGAGACGAGATCCTCTCCGCTGCCTACGCATTCCGTGTAGTAATTGAGGGCGCCACAGTATGTGACCACGGCGCTGAAGAGTAAGCTAGCAGCCACATTCTTTGCTAGCACCCACAATGTTGCGTGCAGGGATGCTCACTTAATTGCCGCTGTGCTAAACGAGCTCGATGACCGACCGCTGTTGAAAGTAATGCTGCAGAAAAATTATCTTCCCTTATCTTCCCAACGAACTGCGTGCATGTTTCGCTTAGAAAAGCAAAATAGAAACGTACAAACATCATTCACGTAGAATAATTTAAGTAAGAGTTTAAGCTTAAGAATGGCACGACACAAGAAACACAGACATGAAGGACGGGACAAGCGCAGTATGTCCCGTCCTTCACGTTCGTGTTTTTTTTTTTGTGCCGTGCCACTCTTAAGCTTAAACTATGTACCAACAAACCCAGCAGAGAGTTTTAATCAAGTTATCCACAACATGCAGGCAATGAGAAACGCGCTTGAACACTTGATGCACAATGGATGGGTGGTTCTCGGTAGAGTGACCTTCTTATTATTATCCTTAATCGCGTAAACGCACACACACACACACACACACACACACACACACACACACACACACACACACACACACACACACACACACACACACACACACACACACACACACACACACACACACACACACACACACACACACACACACACACACACACACACACACACACACACACACACACACGCACACACACACACACACACACACACAGGCACACGCACACACACACACAGGCACACACACAGGCACACGCACACTCACACGCACACGCACACGCACACACACACACACACGCACGCACGCACGCACGCACGCACATACTTATATTAATACCACATATTCACTAAAAGGTCTTTTCAGTCTCATTGATGCCTGGAAACCATAGAAATGTCAAGGACACTATATATTGTGCCCTTGTAAAATGTCGGTTGTCCAGTGTTGAGAAAGAAAATTTTCAAACATATTTCTCGGCTCCACGCGCGCAGTCTGCACAGAACATTTTTACCTCCTTCTTTTTTATATATTGTCTCTCACTTAGTACTGCCGTCATTGCTTAGCTGTTCTCGCCTCGGCGATGGTTTATGGTTGTCTCATGCACCCTAGCACGCACCGCAACGGCTGTCTCATGAGACATGCTAAATTTAATCGGAGCCTAACCATGGCGGCCAAGAAACGATGATAGCTGCCCGAACTTGTGTGCGCGATCTTCGCGATTAAAAGGCAGGCGAGTATTAGATCTCGGCCTGAGAGTTCAACGCTTCAAGGCCTTCGAAACCACCCAAAGTGATCTGCCCCAACGGATGCGTCCCGTCTGCTGTGCCTGTGTCTAGAGGCAAAAATACACGCGTAAAGGTGCCGGGAGATCCGGACAGGCCACCTCGAAACTACGTGCAGTCGCTCACGGACAATCTGTTCCACAAGCAAGCTGTTATCAATTCCTGCACGAAGCGGATCCGCGTGCATTTGACAACTATTATATGGCGTGTAATAAAGTTTGCAAAAGCATATTATACGTTTTTTTCTTTCGTTCTTACTTGGATGATATCGCATTCCAAAAACTTTTGTGGGCGTTTCTACGTCAACCAATGCGAGATTACCTTACTTTCTCCCTTTCCCAACCAGAAGCATCGATTAATGCTTGTCGGTATTGGCAAGGCGAGCCATTCGTCTTCAAGGCCACGAGGCCGTGAGACAAAAAAAAATCTCGCTATAGCGATCGTTCGCATGTCCGACCCGAGGCGGCCCGAAGCCTTCAACAGAAGCAAGTGCGCCATCCTCTGCTCTTGTGTGCCGAAGCGGAGGGTGGGAAAAGAAGAAGTCACAATGACGAGACGTGACGGTCGTTAGCGCTTCGCGTCACGGCAACGTGTCCCCACCACCGCATGATCGTGGGCCAGCGTGCTTGTATCCCCCCAGTCTGTCCCTGGCAGCGACAAACAAAACGACGCCGTGCTGTCGACCGGCACGCAAACGCCGTCGCATGGTCCCTAGAGTGGTGGTGGTTGCTTGCTTACGAGGCTGGTTTGATTGCACGCAGCGTCCTTTCGCTACCGCGCGGTCAGCGAAAGCATCGTCCCCATTATCGGCAGACAACCGGCTTCGCTCGAGATGCGTGCACTATGGACGGTGGAAAAGATGGTAGGGGGAAGGAACTCGACGGGAGGAGGTTAAGCAGCGGGAGTTGCAGCAAACCTATATCGGCAGTGACGCTACTGCAGAAGCCACGAGCAGCTGGCACCTGTTTCTGGGATCGCTTGTAATACACCATGTGCTGAGGCCGCTCTCTCGGCTTCCTCTGCTTGTCCTCGAGATGGAACAGGTGCTGCCTTGCGCACCCGGCACATATCACTCTCACGAGTACAGCGATTGGCATCAGGAGAGACATAACGGCAATTCTATGGTGATACCTTTCTGAATTAGATGTACCAATAGAGATTGACGCTGACCAGCCAGCAGCAGTTGTGAAATACCCGCTGGAAGCGGCTACGATCTTTAAATTAGAAAAATGAAGGATACGTGTGCGTGCTTGCTACGTGGCGGATGTGCGACGGGCTCATCTGCGAAAGCGTGTTCGGTCGATAACTCTCATTAGTATCAGCACGAGCCAGCGAGTCGCGCATTTCACAGCGGGACTTACCGCGCATCCAAACGTGTCAACACAAATTCCGCTACTAAAGCTATGCCAAGAATTTGACCGAGTGTTCCTCCTTTACTGTAAATTCATGAATGCACCTGAGGCAGCGGCTTATTGCTATTTCAAGCACCAAACCTTAGAGGTAGCACCAGGAGGGTTTCAATCGAAACACTCGCAGGCCTTAGGGCGAAGTGAAAGTTGAACAAGTTGATGAGCATTCGTGGTACTGGAAAGCAGACGTGCAAATACAGACACAAGCAGATCGAAAACAACACTTTTGTCCATGCATGCACGCCTGCCTTTCAGTACCACAAATCTCGCAGAAGCTAGAACGTGGTCGCCTGTCGTTGAAACGAAACAAGCCCTCCATTTGAATAACTTGCCGCATTGCTGTTGGGAAATGTTTTGCTGGTAAACAGCTCTGCCTCCACGTCCCCTCCGTAAGTACTGCAGCGAACGCAGCAAGAACAAAAGAAGTACAATGGCTAAACAACTACGAGAGCAGAAAATGGGGATGCAATGTCAAATCTAAGACACCAATATCCTTAACTGTATTTCACCTGTAACGTTTTGTTTCCATTTGATCCTCGCTGCCTTTTCTGGCGTGAAACGTCTTTCATTTCGACCAGTATATGGGGTCACTTTAGCTAAAACCACATGAAACGAAAACTTGTAACGCTAACATCACTTATATCTTTGCATCCCAGATCGCCCGCACGCCTTACTTTGACCTAATCATGTAAAGAAGCCATTAGTCTATCAGGCATGCGTCGCGTGCGCAGATGACGCCATTGTAGAGCAACGCATGGCAAAATCAAAATAAGTTGTAGCCTCGCGCGCGGCGTCCGCAGAGTTATTAAGTCTGTTGATCTGAGGAGAGGGGGGGGAGGGCGTGATCGCATATGAGAGAGTTTAGTCCGCCATAGTAATTATAGTCTATCAAGCTCAACAGAGAGAGAGAGAGACAAAAGGGGAGAAAAGACAGGGAGATTAGGCAGTGTAAGTACCGGCTGGCTACACTGCGCTGGGGAAAGGGCTAAAGGAAATAAAAGGAGAAAGTAGAAAAAAAGTTGAGAAATATTCCCACAATGACGCGATGCTAGGCTCTACAACGTTGAAGGACGGTCGCACAATCCACGAGCCCTTAAAAACTTAGGCAGAGCCCTTAAGGCCTTGAGCGCCGAAACCCGTCCGGACCAGTGTCCTAGAACTTGTTGCAGGAATTTTACAGTTAATCAGCTGTGGCACCGCTGCGTTCGACCCGTAGGCTCCTTAAATAGCTTGAAGACACTCGCGCTGAAAGACAGAGGGATGCCAATCCTCGCCCACCGCCTTCGACTATACGGTGGAACATGTCCACCTCCATAGGAAGCGCTTGCGCAGGAGCCCAAATCATGTACGGGTGCGGTGAGCTCGAGCAGGGCAGGGCAGTCTAGGGCGCCACAAGTAGAGGGTTCTGCGACTGCAAGGGAGACAGACGATGAGACAAGCCCACGAGCATGCACCAGGAGAATCCAGGGTGCACCCAACAGCCCGAGTGGGGAACCAGAGCAGACTACACGTGCGCCCGAGTGCCACAGGCGCTGTGACTTGGCTACGGTGCGGTTCAAGTCCGCCTTCAACGACAACGAGTTGCAAGGTTAGACCGTAGGACTTCTACTACCTGCATCAAATGTTAAGCTAGAGTATCTCGAGTGCAACCGATGCAGTTTGCCTGTGGATGAAACATGGCCACCACTGTCAAGAATAACACTTGTGAATAAACCGCAACGAGGAGTGGCACCACAATGCTCCACCCCTCACCCAGGTGAGCTGACAGAGCGTGACCGCCGAACTGTGACAATGCTCAAGTCCACAATTGGTTTCGAACCGAACCTTCTGACACGGACAGGACGAGGCGACGACACGTTCTGGAAACTAATTGTGCTATATGCACCCAACGAGCTCAGGCAAACACTACTGTAATGCTTAAGTCATTGATAAATGCGATTCGCACGCTTGTGGGCAACTCGTATACGTCAACAGCTCGAAGCGCAGCGCAAGTGTTAAATGCCCTGAGCCCATTGCGTGCAAATGTTGCGTAAGCAGAATGGCTCTTCGGCTGCCTTCACTCCGTGATGAAGTGCGTAGCACGACGATTACGATTATCCAGTGGAATGCGAGAGGACTTAAATCAGGGATCTCATGTTTCCGACAATACGTTCTTACCAACCGACGTCCTACAGTGGTAATATGTGAACCAAACGTGTCAAAAGCGCTAAGGCTCTCTGGGTACGAAGCCTTTATGGCGTAGACGTGCGAGGAATCCAGTAAAGTAATTGTTTACATCCGCACAGAACTAACCTACATTTTCACTCGGTACAACCTCATAATGGAAATTAATACGTGTGTCTTCGCATTACAAAGACTAAAGTGGCTTTCACCTTTATCGGCACTTGCATCTCCTCATCTGGTCGGTTCGACGGCTACCAACTGCGAGACATCCTGACAGCGACTACTGGATCCTGGATTATAACTGTTGACATTATTGCTGTAAGAGTTGGGGTCGGGCATGAATTAGGTGGCAGCTGGCCCATGCCGTCGTCCGACTCATCCACGCTAAGGACTTTTTTGAAGGGAGGGACTTATTCTCATCGAGAATCAGGAATATGGGATTTATTTAAAATATCTGCATGAAGGGTGGAGAACCTTACATTTCATCAGTCTAGCATGACTGAAAAAGAAACCACACCGAACAGCCGACAACGGCTGCTCAAAAACCCTCTGTCCTCCCTAGATCCCTAGGTGAGTGAAAACTACCGTTCAATCTTTGTCCAATGCGAGCGTCTGAAGTCGTCGTAATCAACCCGCCTTTGAGGGGGAGGGTTCACACACTCACTTCCGCACTTTGGTTTCACTGAACACACCGAGGGGAGTGGGTCGTCGTAGACAGGGGTTGACACGCTTGACTCAAGCAGGCGCCTCTTGATCCCAGAACAGACCTTGCAGCTAGCCGCCAAGTCTGTCCAGTGACTGTGATGATTTCTGGGGCCCGTGAGAAAGCACCGCAAAACACCTTTTTCCAGGAGTTCTCTTGCTCCAAGTAGACCGTGAAGGCGAAAGCGAATCAACTAACAATACTCGGTCCGCCAGACGTGGCTAGACTCGCTGGCGCCGCTGGCTGTACGCAGAAGGCACATTGTCTGCTTTACAAAGCGAGTCGTCGCAGCGGGCCGGGAAGGGTTCGAAGGTCGCTTCTCCGAAGATCGCTAACACCGCAGGTCGATCGAAATAACTGCAGCGGGCTGTGAAAGGTTTGCAGGTTAGTACCCCTGCAGGCCGATCGTAACAATGCTCATCATTTGGTTTGGGCAAGCTTCATAAAAGATTTCAGGGGCCAGAAACTTGTGGAATTTGCTTCCGACAACGAACTCAGCATTACGAACGATGGCAGTCCAACCTACTTGCGTGGCTCGACTCATAGCAGTTGTTTAGGTTTGACGTTGGTGTCATGGCATCTAGGTCAAAATCTTCGATGGTTCTCTGGCATTGAGATTCATGGCAATGACTATAGTGTCACTTACTTAAATATCACGGGGTTTGGAACCTTCTCCTTTTCTACTTCCCGACAAGTAAGGTGGTCAACATATCAGACAAAGGTGGAAGGGGCTTGCAAAGAACTATTTGCCTGCACCATTGAGGACCTCATTACAAGTCTGCTGGAAGCGTCTACGTACACTTTACATACACAACTAAACGTAAGAATTTCGACATGGAACTTGAACGACTTCGAACGATTCGTAGAAGGGCTGAGAGGCGATACAGACGCATCAAGTCAATTCTCGACCTTAGAGTCACTCGACGTATACGAAAGAAAATCCAACGTCGTATGGACAGGCTGGAAGAACAACGGTGTAAGATGTTATGCGAATCACTTGACCCCCGCAAACCACTGTCTATCACATTGAGGGGGGTGCACGGCCTTGGTTCGTCTACACAACAACGACATTCATTATGCACCCTAGCCCTCCATTAAGGCCACTCGTAGGTTGATATAGCCGAAGAATTCTGTGTGAAGATTGCGGGTAGTGTGGTCATCATTAATAGCGAAATTCTGGGTGAGGTGCCTGCGACACGCTACCCAGGATTGAATGTGTTCTTCTTCCTTGAAGAATTGGACGCTGCTCTGGCCACATGCAGGTGCTCATCGTAGCCAGGACCAGATGCCATCACCTACGCTGCTTTATGCCACCTAGGTGAAGATGGCCGAGGTGGACTACTGGAATGTTGCAACCAGTCATGGAATGGTGCCGTCATTCTTGAGCAGTGGAAGTGCAGCCGCCAGATGGCACTCCTAAAACCTGCAAAGTCGCCACTTGACCTAGCGTCCTACCGACCCATCGCGCGGTCCAGCTGTGTTGGCAAGGTCATGGAAAGAATGGTTCTCACACGCCTAGTGTGGTATCTTGAACACCGCAACGTATACCCCAAGGCCATGGCTGGATTAAGAAGACGCCGCTCCTCTGTTAACAACGTCATTGACCTCGTGATGTCTGTGCAACAAAAAGAATACCGCAAACGTATATCGGTTGCACTTTTCCTTGATGTGAAAGGCGCCTATGATAATGTAACACATTAGGCCTTCCTTGATGCCCTAGAAAATAATAGAATTGATGGATGAATGTTTCGGAGGGTTCGGATTTATCTATTTAAAAGATCCTTTTTTTTGCAAAGTGCGGATGGCCTAACAGCTGACCATTACACTTGCCGAGGCGTCCCAAAGGGCGGTGTTTTTAGCCCGACTTTGTTCAACCTTGCAATCCTTGGACTTGCCGACCTTGCACCACATAAAGCCAACTTTTCCATATATACTGACGACATACGCACATGGGCCTCGGGAGTTACACGTCCCCAGGAGCATGCACGGCTCCAAAAATCAGTGACCCTAACATCGTCGTATCTGCGTGCTCAAGGTCTTAGCATTTCGACCTAGAAGTCCATAACCTGGTACCCTATATCTATTGACCACCAAACAATTTCATACGCAAAATCTCACCGATTCCTAGGCGTTATTACTGACAAAAACCTTTCATGGAGCCTCCACATCTCATACTTAAAGAAGAGGCTTACCTCTGTTGTCCATATACTAAGGTTTCTTGTCGGTAAAACGTGGGGCACATACGTGGCATCTGTGCTTCAACTACACAGGACACTCTTCCTATAGGTACTTGCGATATAGCACACCAGTGCTGTCCAATGCTAACAAAACTAACATCCATATCTTTCAAAGCATTCACGGCCAAGCCCTTCGAACATGTCTGGGGCTACCTCGATGTGCTTCAACCGCAGCAACAATCGTCACCGCGAGAGACCACCAAATAACGACTTACATAGCTGTCGCTGCACTCCGGGCGTATGTTCAACATATATCCAGAGTCCCTGACCACCATCTCGCTTGCTTGCCTGAGAGAACACCCAAGGCAACTTTTTCCAGATCAGCTGTGGCTAACCAGCACTCTTTGTTATAGAAATACTCGCCCGCAAAAAGAACGCCATTCCCCCTGTGGTGCTTGAAAAAGCCTCCTGTGTACCTTGCTGTTCTAGGAATGACGAAGAAGGCTAGCCTGACCACAGCGGCTCTCAAGCAGATCACATTGGAACTTTTGCGTTGTTCGTACGCTAACCGAATCCATGTTTACGCGAACGGTTCGGTCTTGGAAAGTTCGACGACGCCATTACTATACCATCTCAATCGGTCGTCATCAAGTTTAAGACTTCACACGTAACGACATCTACAGGTTTCGAACTGGCCTCTCTTTGCGATGCTGTCGAGTACATAGCAAAAAAATCCCTAGCAAATAGGCAACATTTTGGGATTCGTAAGAAGTTCTCCAAAGCTTGCGAGGTTTACGACGTGGCAATTATGCACAGCTGGTGTCCCAAATGAACGAAATTTGCCATTGCACTACTGAACGAGGACTTGATATACCATTTCAGTGGCTGCCGGGACATTGTGGCATCGTTAGTAATCACCTCGCCGATGACATTGCACGACGTGCCCAGGCTGGAGCACCGACACTCCTTATACCTTTATCGAGAGTAGATGCTGCAAGAGAGCTTCGCCCTCTCGCTCTTACCATCACTTTCAGTTACTGGCCTACACCACAGAGCTCTAAATGTCGTTCATACAGCCTCGACTCATCAGTGAAATTGAAGTTACCAGCAAGGAAGGAAGGAAATCAACTTTATTCAGGTCCTGCAGGCCACGAGAGATTTGGGCTCTCATGGAGTGGGCGTTTCTCACGACGGAACCGGGAGGTTGAGTTTCTTGGCGGCGTCGTGGACCTGCTGGATGGCCCAGAGTTGGGGAGCGAGTTCTTCGCTCCGGATTGCTTCTTCAAACTTGCGCTTGTCCGGTTCGGAGTTTATGTGAGCTTGCGAGCACGGCCAGAGTAAATGATATACGTTAAGGGATGTATTGCAATTGGTGCAATAAGACTTGTCGTAGACACTGCTGTGTCGGCTGTGGGTAGGAGTAGCATTCACTAACTCCTACAACTATCGTATTAGAATGGCGGACTCACCCATGTGCGCTAAGTGCAAGTGTGAAGAGACCATCAGATATCTTCTGTGCCACTGTTCTCGCTTCGATAACCAACGTCAGACTCTCTGGTGTGCCTTGAATAGACTGGGCGATGGGCCATTTACAGAAGCAAAGGTCTTGGGAGCCTGGCCTCACAGTTCATTAGGCCAGGAAGCCATTCTAGCACTTCTTCACTACCTGAAGCCAACAGACTTAAATACCCAACTGTCGACATCCTGCACCTAATTGCACGTGAAACTGCGATATAGACTCAGGTTTTCTCGGTCTCTCTTTCACTCCCCCTTCTCTCTCCCCACGTGTAGGGTAGCAAACTGGACTCTGGTTAATCTCTCTGCTTTTCCTTCCTCCTTTCTCTCTCTCCCTAAGCATGTGGGCTTTGTAATGCGCAAATAAATGTCACGTGTGTATTTGCTCCCGTCATTCCTGTATAGCCTAGTGCCCGTACACCCTCAGCAGCACTCGCAAGACGTTTCCCGTACCTCACTGTGGCTGCGTTCCCGATACAAGACTAGGTGAATTGTTTTCTTTTGTCGATAAGCAACCAGTGTTAAAGTGCGGGGTTACACTATACGAACGGGATCACCTTCGCTACAGGGAGAGGTGACACCATCGCATAAGCGCCAAGACTGATGGCAAGCAGATAGCCGCTGTGGTCACATCTAAAATTCCACGATGACCATCACCAGGAACTCGGCATTACCCCTTGGCGCCGTTGTATAGAGGGGCATTCCTTAAAATGGCTCCCAAATTTATGGTTCCTTTGGAATAATCAACGTGGGGTTTAATATCGACGTAAGATATAAATTCAAGACGTTTGTTTTCTAAAGGCTGAGTGTTGGGCCACTAACTAACCATGACAGAGCCTTAGTCGGTTTTACTGAAAAAATAAAGATATATTAAGTTTCTTTTGAAATCTTCCTTGGTGGTCAGAGCCTGATGGAGAACGCTGACTGGCGATGCAGCATGCAGCAAATTGCGCGAATGAAAAGTCTTAATCGCCCTATGAGTCAGCGATACTAACCACATTGCAGGGTCCTGGTCTCGCCAAAGTTTACTATTTGATGAGGGGTTACCTGAGAGTCTATAACGGCGCCATTTCCAACGCCACTCGACGTGAAACTGCATTCCATCTACGCACACGTGCCGATGGAACTCGAAGCAGCATGAAAGATATATGAAAAACAAAAATAAATAAGAGTGAAAGCAAATGTCATATCCTAACGACGGTTGATGTCGCAGCGCACACGACTGCACTTCGCCGTGTATGAAAAACTAAGCAGTGTGGGCGCGTCAGTTTTCTTTTGCTCGGAAAATGTTTGTCTTCATTCCAGTCCGTGCGCTTCGGTGAAGCAAGGCACGGAGCTAAAAGCTTCCGCGCACAAAAAGTACACCGAAGCCCGCATACATGTATACGGCGCACATGTGAAAAAAAAAAGGCAAATAACGAAGTGTGCCGAAGTCGCTGTTGCAAGCATTTACGACCCCACGCGCTTCGATCACGAACACTAAGCGGCATAAGTATTAGGACCCTTCGGTGCGAGAAATATATACTCTGCATTCATGTAGCCTCGTGTACGAAGCAGTGAATAAGCTATAGAGCGACGTTGCATGTTTAAATGCATCTGATGTTTCGGTCAGGTTTGTTAGAAATGAGAAGAGGGAAAGAAAAAGTAGGCAGCAGAAAAACAAAACGTGCTGATGTGTACAAAAACTGCGTGTGTTCAATATGCATGACCCGCTTCTTCTCAAAACATGTCATTAGAAACAGCGTAATCCGATAGTGCGGTGTCGGGTGTACCGTGCGCTCGGAACGGGTCCTGACGTGTTCCGACAAATTCGGGATATAGAAGAAAAAACTGAATAAAGAAAACATGTCACGCGAACTTATTTGCTGAAAGTTACAGACAACTTTATAACAGTCTTCAATCTTCTTTCGAGCCTATCGGATTTCCTCGGAGAGACGGGCTGCCTTGAATGCGTCCACTCCAATCTGTCTGCTCTTCTTAGCATTTAAGTGCGCATAAGCTAGGATGATTATTATAGCTTTGTCGACTAGCGGTTAGGAGCCAGAGCCAGACGCTGCATAATTAAAAGTGTTTTTTTCTTGCTTTGCCATTCTTTCAATCGAGGGTACCGCAGAACACAAAGGAATAACGCAAATAAAGCTACTTCTGTATTAACTGTGGTTTTGGTGTTGTCACTAGCTGGGGTTTCGGTGAAAAGAGCTAGGTAAGACATTCGTGCATGAGACGAAAAAAAAGAAAGATATGACAGAAAATGAGGTCTAGGAAGAACGGATTTGCTGAATTCCAAAAGGAATATTTATCAAAGTACAAATTAAGAAAGAGTCTGAAAGGGGTTCACAAAAACAAAAGATATCTAGATAGATAACTTCACTAATTGTTTCTCATCGCGTTTCCTGCATAAAAAAAATGCCGTTTAAGAGTTTTGGAGGCTTTCGTAACGCACTCTAACAAAATGTTTAAGCCTTACAACACCCGAGATCTTGGTATCTGACGAAGTTGAAAAGCGTGTTACCTGGACACTAATATTCGTAGCACTACTGACCCGTGTACTTGTTTATGTTTTCCGGGGGACCGCTTTTCGCCGTCTGACAACTATTATCGCTCAGCACGGGACGCGCCCGCATGTATCGGAAGCTTCTCGAATTTTATTAGTGTTTCAACCCGTTATATGTTGTCACCGAAGCTTGCGTAAACTGATTGCATGTGCAATGGGAATTGTGTTCAGGTTCGCCCAATCACAGAAACGGCACAAGTTTGCCCAATGAAATCCTAGTTCGGTCAATCACAGTTTTGCTGCCTTCTTCACCATCACTACGTGGCACTATTTTGTACTGAAGATTCTTTGTCATTCGTCGTTCCAATAAGCAGGTACTATTGGCTCGTTTACTTAAGCAACAAATGTAACAAGTTGTCCACTGACAGATTCAAACTGCGAAGCCATTAAAAACGACTAATAATGTAGCAGTACTGGCACTGATTCACAAACTGAAGCTATCGGTAAAGTACAATCGAAGCGGATAATTACTTTCGTTTATTTTGCTAATGTAGAACTATCGTAATTGATTATTTTTGAGCACTTGTTTTTAGACTTAAACATCTCACATAACTCTGTAAACTGACGCAATAGTTCTGCGGAAACCCGCAAGGTGGAGAGAAGTAATTAATAAAGGGAAAATCAGGCAACCACCCATTCGTAGCAAACGCTACAAAGGAAACCCATGTGATTTTCCCTTTTATAACTCTGTAAACTGTAGCTCACTAAAATACAGCTGTTTTATAGATCATGGACCACTAATGTACGATTATTAAAAGATTGTACGCAGAAATGCGGAACTTGAGAGTAAGATTGACCAGTGCATCGCAATTTAAAACAAATTTGTAACCATCACTAAGGCATCAAACTTTGAAATCCCCGCGATGGCGCGAACAATGAGGTCCTAGCGCGTGCTGGTAGTATGAATGGTAACTTATTGTTTATATATTACAGTAATTAAAATAAAACCGCAATAGGAAGCGGAAGAAATTACTACTGACTGCACTGTATCTGAGTAGTGGAGTCTGCTGACACCTGAACAGCGTTGGGCAGGAGGGAGAAGGGGCATAAAAGCCAAAGGAGAGGGAGAGATGGTAGCAGAAAGGAGAGAGTGTATTTGCACTCTGTAAACTAATTAGCGACTGCGGCGTAACGAGCAAGGACCCGAATGGGACAAGTCCACTTCCCTTCGTCTTTTTCATAGAACTTAATCGGCGCTAGCCGAAAGCGTTCTGCCCCGGCTTGCAGCTGAAAGCCCTGCCGCGGGCCGGTTTATATCGACACTTCAGGTACTATATAATTCTCATACACAGCCTCATACGCAATTACGTACTCGTAATTTTAACCGTGTGGAAAAAAGTTTAAATGTCTTCGTGCGGCATCAGTTCATGTCATCGCACGCATCTTCTTTTAGCTAGGCTCGCTATTCTCTCCATAAATTCAATTCAATTATCAATTCGCAATGCAGTAATGCCCGAGGTAACGGTGCTTCACCGTAACGACACAGTGCAATGGTGAAAGCAGTCGGCTTATATCGTTTTCGAGAGTAAGCTGTAAGGTATATATATGAAAATAAAATCTGGCATGCAGGGGATCGATTAACTGAAGATCGTATCTTCGAAATTTAAAAATTCGGGCGCAATTGGTATATTCATAATCATTACTGAAAATGACACATGCTTTCAGACACATTCGCCTAAGTGAAGCTCAATCTCTGGAACCTTGGACGAAGAACTTTAGTACGCACAAGAACACCAAAGCCCTAACGCACGTATTCAAGGCAACTGCGCCATACGAACGCTGGAGACTATATACGTGAGTGAACATTCCTCTGCAGATGTGCGCGCACTGACTATATAGTGGTTCCGAAGGAACCAGGCGTTGCCTTCTGCTACCCTCATGTAAGCACGGCTTAGCGCCAACACTCGCTCTCTTTCTCCTTTCGTATCTTTATTTTCCCCGTTTCTACGCCTAGGGTATAGACTACCGGGCTCAACCATGGTTAACCTTCGCCTCTTCCTTTTCCTCAATCACCTGCTCTCTCTCACTCTCATTTTCCCTCTTGTTAGGAGCCCGGTTTTCAGCGTAGTAGTCATTCTCCCCCTTCCTTTTAAAGGGCCCCTCAGCAGTTCTGGCCATTTCGAACTGACAAGCGCAGTGTATACTATGCGCGCTGACGATCGCGCCTGCAAAGTATTAGATAGCTACGCGCCACGAAAACAACTGTAATTTCAAACCAAACGCCCTTGCGCCCTTCTCGCGGACGCTGCGCTCCCAGCCAGAGATACGATATCGCAGAAGTGCGGCTACGCAATTCGCATTACTGTAACCTCACTCATAATGACACGCGACTTTGAGAATTGTTCAAGGCAACAGGAGTTGTTTGTTCTATATGTTACTTCAATAGACGAATTAAAGTTTAGGGAAATAATGAAACACACAAACCGTATGTCTGCGTGTGTAAGTTTTACTTCGTATTATAGCAAGAGAGATGTACCTCCGTTTCGTCTGCGTATTCCCACGTCGTGCGGAGGTGCGCACGGAGAATGAAACTGTCATTTTGTGCCGTCTTTGAGCGCGTGACCATGCTCTGTGATGGGCTTGCCTCGGCCTCGGAGCTCGTGTAGCACTGACTTATACCGTTAGTCAGGCGTCCTGTGCACCGAGCCCAAAATCGTGCGCGGCGCGAAACGAGACAAACGCAACAGCTAGCGCGCGAGACCTTAACAGGAAGTGTGCCGCGCAGCAAAAAAAAAAAAAACAAGCGAGAAAAAGAAAAAAAGAGGTGGGGTCCGTGACGTGCGCGCCACGCGATCATCCCACTCCGGTACGGAGGAACGCAGGGAAGTTATTGCGCTTGCGGAGTCTAGACGGCGGTAAGGGGAGAGAGTGTCTATGTTGGTGGTGCCGCCCGCCTCATGAAGTCATGTGTTCACGGCACTTGAAATAATTCTATCTCGGCTATTAATGAGTCAATTTGAAAAACTGTTGTGGTAAACGCTCCCTGGAGGGCACATAACAACGTCCAGCGTATAACCACAATTTGTTATTCTGCCTCTTCTAACCCCTATCTCCTAACTCCAGTATGGAGTACGGAAACGGAGACTAATGTCTGGTTAACCTCCCTGCATTTCCTCTCTCTCTATCTATCTATCTATCTATCTATCTATCTATCTATCTATCTATCTATCTATCTATCTATCTATCTATCTATCTATCTATCTATCTATCTATCTATCTATCTCTCTCTCTTATGTGGCCTGGTAAGGGGCCCTTTAAAGAGACAGCTAGACATGAGTCAGCGAAGTTTCGTCGTCGTCGTCGTCGTCGTCGTCGTCTTCGTGGCGCCGTTTTTTCAATGTCGTAACGTCGTCATCATCTCCACGTCATCGTTGCCATGCGACCGTCTTTGTCGTTGCCGTTATTTGCCACTGTCACCACATATCGCAGTCATTGTCGTCATTGTCATCGTGATAGTCTTGTACTGTCAACTGGTTTGCGCAGAAATGACTTAGCATTGCCAAAGATGTCCGAGTCTGTGTCGCTTTATTTATTTTTTCTCGGCAGTGTCACCTTGAAACACTTATTCCAGTACAAATATTCATAAGTATTATGTCATTTCCATTTCTATTTTAGAAACAATGCTACAATTAGGTTGTGGGATGGATAAATAAAAGCCCGGAAAACATTATCAACCGTCTTCCTTCTATTTTATATCCATGTTTCATGCAATGCATCATTAGTGAGCTTAGCGTTAAAAGGAATGAGAGAGATGGTGTTCCTGACAATGTTTTTTTTTTTTTTCGAAACTCTCGCTTCCCTTTTTTAATCTGCTCCTCATTGTGTGCCGACAAGAAAATTGGCTGGTGGTTGTGACACAGAAAAAAATGCATTTCTTGTAAAACCAAGACAAAGAAAGGCCCAAGAACAGGCTGTTCACCTGATGAAGACACTGCTGCTGTCAACTAAAGTGTGTCTTGCTATGTTTTGTGGCAACGCTGTAAGTGCTATGTTTTCTGGCAACGCTGTAAGTGAGAATGCTGTCTTGAAAAACATCGTCCGCGCGGGAATATTAACCTGGACATCATACACAGTCATCGTAGAATGTTGGGGACTGCGCAACTCAACGCGGACACGACGCTTGAAAACCGAGAGGCTTTTCAACTTTCGCCATGTTGCACCGAAATGCCCAGTTTTATTGCAGCTTCATATTTATTTTTTTTTTTCCTTGGGGAAGGGGTAGGGGTTCGTTCTTTTGTTCCGACCTCTCAAAAATATTTTTTTCTCGAGGGATGAAATAGAGCTCGATGGTGCAAGCGCCTTTACTTTCTAGCGCAGACGTTGTCAAGGAAATGAGAAAACAAATGTCCTTGAGAGGTCGTTGCATCTTGATCCCACCGCCATGCTCACTCGGTAACACGATGTTTTACAGATAGTGAGGCGCCGTATTTTTGTTCGTTGCAGACAACGCGTGATAGCGTCGAGAAGTTGCGCTTCGGCTCTTAAGAATCATGCTGTTGTGACCGTACATGTCGGTACTGCACGATATTACGTTAGTCATCTTTTTCGAAGGGCAAGAAGAAATAAAAAGGACGAGCACAGGAATCTTTATTGCAACGTTTTTAAAACTTGATTTCAAATATTCTGTGAGTGGCCTCTGAGATTCTGCTCAGCGGTTTAGCAACACATGCGCGCTTCTCCATCTCGAAGGCCATGTACGGACAATTATTGGCTCTGCGTGAAAAGTAACACCATAGGAATCACACGCGGATCTTTTTTTCTCCCTATCGCTCCTAGACAGATGTGCCCATTCCCGGAGAGTGCAGATGCAGATTCATTGCATTTTCTTTATTTCCTCAATAGCAGCGGTCGGCTTCTCGCCGTCAGCTTTGCTAGCAGAGGCCTGCGAGATGATCAGGGACGAAGAAGAAGGTACGATCTCAAGGACGCCCCAGTGGCGTCGTACAGAAGGCTGTTTGAATCCCACCGATGGCAACGGTTGTTGTGGTCGCACCGATGGTACGACCTGTTGGGAACTCGGCGCTGACGCCCGTGGTTGCACCTGGGTCGCAAGCCCCAAGGGTAGCGTTGGCCTGGCGGCCTGGGGTACAACTGGAAGCATCCGAAGGTCCCGGCAAAGCATGAGTCGACTGGTAACAACAAAACAACTTGTTTATTTTAACATCGCAAAGAGTTGGCGGTCAGGTTGACCGAAGTAGAGAGACGGAAGAGCACTTTACTCAACAGAAGAAATCGGAGCCCTCCTCTTGGCGTCCGGGGGCAGCTGTTTTTATACTCTCGCAGTTGAGGGCAAGAAGGAACCCCTTAATAGACGAGCACGTGATAGTACAATGGGATAAGGTGACGCATACTGTCGTAGCGCCGCCGGTCGGGCACAAAGACTGGGTGGAGAAGGTAACTCCTACTGTCGTAGCGCCTCCGGTCGGACACAATGGCTGGGAGGAGAAGGTAACTCCTACAGTCGTAGCGCCTCCGGTCGGGCACAATGGCACATACACTCACACACGCACATGAAGACACGTGGCATCGGAACATGCCTGGACGCGCTTGGCCGGGAGCGTAGCGGCGACGCCGAACGGGCCAAAATGTCTGCCGCTTTATTGCAGTCGCGCCGGCTAAACCGCGCGTCGTAGGCGAAACGTAACAGACCGCCCCGCCGGGGGAAGGAGATCCCGATGGACAGGGGACTGCATCCGCTGTCCGGAGGGATGTCGCTCGATGATGCTCATAACCGAAGTCGGGCGTCCCTCGACGTTTCTTGAGCGCAGCGCACAGAGAAGGCCTCGTTCTCTCGTTCAGGTTCGCACAGGACACTGCAAAGTGACTTCGGGAGAGTTCACATTCTTGTTCTCGTTCCCGGCAAGCGTTAGAACTACGCTGAAACTCAACCGCTCAGTCAGCAAGCACGGCACAACCCTCACTAAGCCCTGCCAGGCTCTTTCCCCTTTTATACCACTGCCTAGTTCCTTACAGTAGTCTAGCATCACTCAGAACGCGTCCACAAATTGGAAAATTGCACTAGAAAGCATATCATCACTTTGAAACACTAAACAAAAGCAATATGTTAAAAAATCCTGCCTCAGGAAGAAAACATCAGTAACAAATAATTTTGAGGCTGATTCCTACGTTAGGGGCTTCGACTTAAGCCATCGGCGTTACCGTTGAGACTCCCCTTTTTGTAACGCACCTCAAAGGAATATTGTTGCAAAGCGAGGCTCCAGCGCAGGAGGCGGCCATTTTTGGGAGAGATGGTCTGCAGCCATTGGAGAGGGCAGTGATCCGTCTCAATGATAAACCTCGAGCCGGCTAGATAGCATGACAATTTCTGAACGGCCCACACGAGACATGCACACTCTTTCTCGGTGGCGCTATACGCCTGCTCACGACTGGTCAGCTTACGACTAGCATACAGGACGGGGTGTTCTACTTCTCCATTTTCCCGTTGGCACAGTACAACGCCCATGCCTCGCTCACTAGCATCGCACTGAACAACGAACCCTTTTGTATAGTCTGGCGATCGTAGCACAGGCTGGCTTGTTAGGGCACTCTTTAGGGCGCTAAAAGCTCTTTCCTTTGTCTCGTCCCAGACGACTGTTTGAGGCTCTGTCTTTCTTAGAGCATCCGTCAGGGGAGCCGCGATATCAGAGTACCTGGGGATGTACCTCTGATAGTAGCCGGCGACACCTAAGAACGACCGAATATCGGTCTTCGTGCGCGGTTGCGGGAAGTCTCGCACAGCGGCCACCTTTATTTCAGAGGGGCGGCGACGACCCTGACCAATCACGTGACCGAGGTAGACAACCTCGGCCTGTGCTAACTGGCACTTAGGAGCCTTGACTGTCAAGCCCGCTTCGCGCAGGCGGGTTAGCACTGCCCGCAAGTGTGCCATATGCTCAGACCAGGAGGCGGAGAATATCGCTACGTCGTCTAGATACGGTAAAGCGAATTCTTGCTGTCCCCGCAACACTTTATCCATGAGGCTTGAAAAACAGTATGGCGCGTTCTTCAAACCAAAACTC
This sequence comes from Dermacentor variabilis, assembly GCF_050947875.1. Classification (NCBI taxonomy): domain Eukaryota; kingdom Metazoa; phylum Arthropoda; class Arachnida; order Ixodida; family Ixodidae; genus Dermacentor; species Dermacentor variabilis. Next base: position 37,272,902 of record NC_134569.1, read on the forward strand.
AATACTTTAGGACGGAATGTTCCCATTGGTGAAATGAACGCCGCATACCTACTAGCCTCTTCTGTAAGTGGAACCTGCCAATAACCCCTGACAAGATCTAGGGTGGAAATAAACTGAGCGCTACTAACTTTCTCAAGGCGCTCCTCGATGTTAGGGATCGGATAAATTTGATCCTTAGTGATGGAATTAAGCCTGCGGTAGTCGACGCAAGGACGAGGTTCCTTGCCCGGTACCTCAACTAAAATCAAAGGGGAGGTATAATCACTCTCACCTGCCTCAATAACACCGAGCTGTAGCATTTTCTTTACCTCAGCCTCCATAATATCGCTCTGGCGGGGTGACACCCGATACGCCTTGGATCGTACTGGCTCTGGGGAGGTAAGTTCTATATCATGAGTAAGTACAGAAGTCCTACCAGGCCTCTCAGAGAACCGACCTTGAAACTCTTGTAAGAGCTGGTGTAGTTTGGTTTTCTGTTCCGGCGACAGCGATGCTCCACTGACTAAGTCACTAATGACTTGACCGGTGTCTTCCCTGTTCGTCACTGAGCCTAGTCCCGGAAGCTCGACCGGAAGCTCTTCAGGAACGTTTACCATCATGCACACCACTGCTTCCCTTTGTCTATAAGGTTTGAGCAGATTACAGAGGTAAACTTGCTGTGCTTTCCGCTTTCCTGGCAGACTTACCACGTAGTTAACGTCCGACAGTTTCTGAACAATTCGTGCTGGGCCCTCCCACTGCACGTCTAGTTTGTTGTTTAGCGATGTGCGCAATATCATGACCTCATCGCCCACCTCAAAACGACAGGCCCTGGCTGTCCGATCATAATAAACCTTGGCCCTCTGCTGGGCCTTTGCCATTGCTTCACCTGACAACTCCTGTGCCCTTCTTAAGCGTTCGAGGAGCTTAAGCAAGTACTCCACCACGACTGGGTCGTCGCCCCTACCTTCCCACGATTCTCGAAGCATGCGAAGCGGAGACCGAAGCGAGCGACCGTACACCAGTTCAGCTGGCGAAAACCCCGTAGCCGCATGCGGCGCGGTCCTTAATGCAAACATCACCCCAGGCAGACACAGCTCCCAGTCAGTTTGATGTTCAAAACACAATGCTCTCAACACGCGCTTCATGACGGAGTGGAGCTTCTCAACGGAATTCGACTGTGGGTGGTACACTGAGCTGTGTAACAGCTTTACCCCACACCTTTCGAGAAAAGTTGTCGTCAAAGCGCTAGTAAACACTGTGCCCTGATCTGATTGGATTTCCGCAGGGAAACCAACTCGCGCAAATATGGACAGTAGTGCATTAACTATCTCAACTGAGCTGAGTTCTTTAAGCGGCACTGCTTCAGGGAACTTTGTCGCTGGGCAGATCACAGTCAAAATGTGTCTGTACCCCGTGGCTGTTACCGGCAGAGGTCCCACTGTATCAATAACGAGCCGTCTAAAAGGCTCCGTAATGATAGGTACCAATCTCAACGGCGCCCTCGATTTGTCCCCTGGTTTGCCCACCCGCTGACAGGTGTCACATGACCTCACGAAGTGGTCTGCGTCCCGAAAACACCCTGGCCAATAGTACTCTTGCAAGAGACGGTCCTTAGTTTTCTTAACTCCTAGGTGTCCGGACCACGAACCCCCGTGTGACAAGCGCAACAGATCCTGACGATAGCATTGAGGAACGATCAGCTGATCGAACTCCACTCCTCTGCAGTCTAGATACTTCCGGTACAGGACTCCACCTCTTTCCACAAAACGCGCATTTTTCCTGGCGATACCTTCTTTGACATTGCAGCGCACGTTTTCCAGGCTACCATCCTTCTTTTGCTCGGCTATCAAAGCCGACCGGCTGACTTTTAGCAACCTATTAAGTCCGTCTGACGTAGGCGCGATGAGCAAATCTGTAGATACTAACTTTCCCGTGTCGGGCATTTCCTCTCCAGTATCTGGCGCCTTCAACGTTACAGACTCAATTTTATTCAGTTCGGGCGTGCTCTGAATATCGGCTTGCTGCGCCTCTGACCCTTTTTCATTGTTCGCCAACGTCGGCCCCGCAACTACCGCCTTTGCAGCGAGCTCCCGAACCTTCGACCTGGTTAAGGCCTGAACGCTAGCCTCACCAAACAAAAGCCCCTTCTCGCGCAGGAGGTGATCGGACCTGTTTGAAAATAGGTACGGGTACCGGGGGGGCAGCATAGATGACACTGCCGCCTCCGTTTCAAGTGCTCCGAAAGGTCCTTCAATAAGCACTTTTGCTACCGGCAGACACACGCTATGAGCTTCCACGGCTTGCTTGATCCATGCGCACTCGCCCGTGAACATATGGGGTTCTACGTAAGACGGGTGAACTACATCCATCGTAGCTGCGGAATCGCGAAGCACTCGGCACTCTTTCCCGTTCACGAGGAGGTCTCGCATGTAAGGCTCGAGAAGCTTCATGTTCTCGTCAGTGCTGCATAATGAAAAAAACACAACTTTTGGTGTTGTTTCCGGACACTGCGCCGAAAAGTGACCCGGCTTCTGGCACGTATAACACACGCGCGCTTGCCTCATCTCGAACCGCTTTCTGCGTTCGGCTTCGGCTGCCGCCGTCTCTTTACGTTTGGTCGGACTGCTTTCACTCGCATCCTCACTACGCGTGTTCCCCTTTGCTCTCATGGGTGTGAACTTCGGCCTCTCAAACTTCGAGCCAAATTCACCCTTTTGACCGTCCTTAGCTCCGCGAGCCCGACGCGTCACAAACTCCTCGGCTAGCTCAGCGGCTTTAGCCACCGTACAAACGTCTGGCCTATCCAAGACCCAGTACCGCACGTTCTCAGGTAACCGACTATAAAACTGTTCTAGCCCAAAACACTGCAGAACTTTATCGTGGTCACCGAACGCTTTCTCTTCTTTGAGCCACTCTTGCATGTTTGACATAAGCTTGTAGGCAAACTCTGTATATGACTCATTCTTGCCTTTCTCACTTTCCCGAAACTTCCGACGGAACGCCTCCGCTGACAGCCTGTACTTTTTTAGCAGACTCGATTTCACTTTGTCGAAATCCTCTGCCTCCTCTCTATCCAAGCGAGCGACTACGTCGGCCGCCTCGCCGGGTAACAAAGTGAGCAAGCGCTGTGGCCACGTTTCCCGAGAGAACCCCTGCTTCTCGCACGTTCGCTCAAAGTTAACCAGGAACAAACCAATGTCCTCTCCAAGCTTAAACGGCCGCATCAGGTCAGTCATTTTGATTAATACGCGTTCTCCTGCACCGTGTGCCTGACTTCCATTACGAGCGCGTTCCATCTCTACCTCGAGACGCTTCATTTCCAAAGCGTGGTCGCGCTCCTCTTTTTCTTTCTCTTTTTGTTCTTTACGTTCTCGCTCCTGTTCTTCTGCAGTCTCCCTCTCCTCAATGGTCTCAAGGCATTCCGACAGCTCGTCATCCTCAGCTTCTAACTCAAGAATAGCCTTTAGCAGTTCAGGTTTTCTGAGTTTGTCTGAGACATCCAGACCCAACTCTCTTGCAAGCTCCAGCAATTTCGGTTTGCGCAACGACTTCAAATCCATGGCTGCTCTGAATGCTGCTTTCTCTACTGCTTACTATTGTCTTGCCGCAAACTAACCCGGCAGCAACGACAACCACAATTACCAGCTCTGTTTCTGACACTAACAAAAGCCTGGCAAAGCTCAGAAGAAGAAAGTCCCGCACTCACCAAACCTCGCAGCCAAGAGTTCAGCGCAGTCGTTCCGCTGCAGGCAACCAGTCATCACACAGGGCTCGTTGCACTGCTCCCGGATCGTCGTTGAGCTGCTCAGCATACAGTCAACTGCATCTCTTCGCTGCTGGCCTCCGTTGTCGCGATCTCACCGCTGGCAGACAGTTGTTTGAATCCCACCGATGGCAACGGTTGTTGTGGTCGCACCGATGGTACGACCTGTTGGGAACTCGGCGCTGACGCCCGTGGTTGCACCTGGGTCGCAAGCCCCAAGGGTAGCGTTGGCCTGGCGGCCTGGGGTACAACTGGAAGCATCCGAAGGTCCCGGCAAAGCATGAGTCGACTGGTAACAACAAAACAACTTGTTTATTTTAACATCGCAAAGAGTTGGCGGTCAGGTTGACCGAAGTAGAGAGACGGAAGAGCACTTTACTCAACAGAAGAAATCGGAGCCCTCCTCTTGGCGTCCGGGGGCAGCTGTTTTTATACTCTCGCAGTTGAGGGCAAGAAGGAACCCCTCAATAGACGAGCACGTGATAGTACAATGGGATAAGGTGACGCATACTGTCGTAGCGCCGCCGGTCGGGCACAAAGACTGGCTGGAGAAGGTAACTCCTACTGTCGTAGCGCCTCCGGTCGGACACAATGGCTGGGAGGAGAAGGTAACTCCTACTGTCGTAGCGCCTCCGGTCGGGCACAATGGCACATACACTCACACACGCACATGAAGACACGTGGCATCGGAACATGCCTGGACGCGCTTGGCGGGGAGCGTAGCGGCGACGCCGAACGGGCCAAAATGTCTGCCGCTTTATTGCAGTCGCACCGGCTAAACCGCGCGTCGTAGGCGAAACGTAACAAGGCCAAGGAATGCGGCATACTTGTTATGGTCATTCCTTTAACGAGTCATGGCAATCCGAAGGAGTCGAGCCCCCGACCGATTCTATTTCAATTGGATGAATGCGATATTATATGACGACGTGAGTTTTTGAAGCTGTAATTATAGGCACGAAGAAGCGTGCATTGTCAGGCTCCACGCCACAGACTCAACTAGTGCACAGTCGGCATCAAAAGTTTGCGAACCTAGGGATTTCATAAAGCGTTGGGGAATCTACGAGCATATTTTTTTTACCACAGCCAATCAAAACGGGCAGCCCTGTGTTCTTCGCACATGCTGGTACAGCATTGAATATCCGAATATCAGACTCCGTGCTCGGGCTGCGGAAATGTTGGGTGCTTTTCTCAAATCCTGTGGTCCGTAAAATATTTGAGGACGACTGTACACGTCTTCCAGGCAAGAAAAATTTTCTTTGCTTCTTGGATTGAGGTATCAACCTCGTCCGCACCTATAACGTTCTTACTCGTCTCCATATCTCAGTCGATGCTGGAACGACTCGCTATGTGCGATGACAGTCGATAACGGCTCTGCTGTTACCTATAAATGCGCGACATGTCCTAGCTCTATAACTTCGGTGCCTACTTTTTCTCTACATAAATGTAAACTCACTTTTTAGATGTAAACTGAGATCAAGAACATTAATGATATGGAAGAAGCTTAGAATACGCGATATTGCAATGATTCACGCATGGCTAATTCTCTCGTTCTCTATATATTGATTCTTTACGTCATCTCCTTAAAATGTTAAATCTTTCGTTTCGTCACCGCGCAACTCCTTTATTCGGCCCCCTAATTTCCCTTTCATTCGTTGATCCGGCCAAGAAACATTCGCCATGCGCTGCACTTCAAACCTCTCACAGCATTCAGGAGAGAAAAGAAATACAAGAATTGGCGGTTTGCTATAAATGCGCTACGGCCCGTTGCAGGGGCTTTCAGAGCCACGTGCTCTTTCCTGCTTACTGCGGCTTAATTTCTCGCCTTCGGGGTCACGCCGGTTCCATTTCTTAATCAGACGGTGCATTGGCGCCTGCTTATTCCCCGGGATCGCTAGCCGAGTGCGAGCACGGTGTGTATGCTGCTGTTCGAATACGCCTTGTATAATCCCGGAGGGAAAACGGACAAAAACGCCCGAAAAGAAGGGAGAAAATGCGTAAGGAAATAAGGAAGAGGCGCAACTTTAGGAAGCTAGCGCGGTGATGGTGGTCCGAAGAACGAGAACGCCAGCAGCAGTAGCAGCAGTAGCGGCAAGAGGAGTGCCACCCATCCTTTCCCCTCCTTCCCTATTTTCCCCCGATCGGGAAACTGGACCCCGGAGGACCTAATGGAATCAAGCCCGCGCCGCAAATGGCCACTGTGGCCCTCCCAAAGCCCTCATAATCATCACCAGGAGCGAGTACTTGCGGCTGCGGCCACTCTAAAGGCAGCAAGGGAGACGGGAAGACGACGGGGGAAAAATAATGTAGGGAAGAGACCGGTGGTTAGGGTGCTGCATACGCCGGAGGCGCGTCTGTGGGCACGTGGTAGATGGGGGATACGGAAGGGACGCGCTGAAAGAAAGGGCGGCCGCCTAACTGCTGCTGCTACTACGTCGTCGGGGGCGCCGTTAAATGGTGCTAGACGACGCGACGAGCACGCAGATTAAATGGGAGTCGCGTGGCACGAGCTCTGCTTTCATGGCAGTCGCCGCCGACTCGGTTGCTGTCGAACGCGACCGTGTGACGCCGACGATGAAGCAGGCTCCGCGAGGAAGCTGTGCTATAGCGTAGAGCGCGAAGGAGACGACGGTGCAAGGTGCGCGGCATAGAGGACAAGGCGTACATCGCTATACGGAGAAACTACGGGCCCGAAACAAAGCGCCTAGGTATAGGAGCTGTGTAGAGAAAGAAATAATAAGCTCTATACAAAACAGCACGTGAGCGAAGCGGGTGTAGGCTGCTCCCCCGCTCTGCAGTGCTGCAGTGCTCCTCCTCTTTGCAGGCCAGAATTCCAGCGGCCTTAGCTGCCCTTCTCGCTCGGTTGACCTGTTCCAGCTGGTCCGTCGAATGGGAGCGGGACAGCGCTGTCTCCGATGGCCGTGTGGTGCACTGTGTTATGGGTGCGAGCTGTGGTGTGCTCGCGCTTGCCCACACCATGCGCAGGGTGTACCAGAATGCGCACTCTTTTCAACACGCGCCGATCGACTCAACCAGCAGCAGCAGCCGCGAGGATGGAAACTTTTGAAAGGCCGCGTTGTCCATGAAGTTTGTTTTCTTGTGAACTTGAGCACATATATTTAGTTTGTAGGGTGTATGCCCAGATATATGCACAAATAGATTCGGAAAATACTACATGCTACTGTTACTTCCTGCACATATTTCTCTTTTTCTCTACATTGTTACAGAGCGACAAGACAAAGCGTGTGATTGTAGGGAGGAGAAAGGGGGCGCACCGGCTGCGCGAACCGCCCATCATGCACCATGCCTGTGAGCCTGCAAATATCCTCTAAATAACCTTGAATACATTTCTCTTTACCTTCCGCCTCGGTCAAAATATGTGCCTTATGGAGACCCCTACAACCAATAGCATAAGGCAAGATGTTCATAGGCTTTCTATGCACAGCCCACTGGCTACATAATATCTGCAATGATTCACCTTTCTCCTCAACACCCTTGCTCCCAATAGATTGGCCAATGGGCTCCCAATAGATTGGCGAACGAAAATTTGCAAACGATAACCAGGACGAACGTCGTCAAGCCAGGGAATGGCCCGAGAGACCAGCGAGGTACAGCGGTGGGATGCAACATGAGACTTCGTCCGATTCTTGGCCTTGAACATTTAGCCTTGTGGAAATAATCATCCTCTCCGCGGACCACCTTCTAACTTGAAAAAATCGCAAAATCGATCGGGTCCTGTGCGAGTGAGGGAAGTTGAGTTCTGTCTCGTTTCAACGAACTGTACACACCAACTGGGAAAAGAAACCAAGGTTACGGCAAAGGTTTGTTCATATGTCATCGCAAAATCATTCAGTGTAGCGCTACCAGCACATGAACACGAAGGACGAACAGGGCTCAACAAATACGAACCGTATGTGCGAATGGATAGCGCTCTTTCTACTTTGTGTTCGTGCGATCTTTTCGCTACATTGAATACTTGCGGGAAAATGGAGTCCCCAAACGAGCCGCGCGCCTGGGAGATGTGAAACATCAAAGTGCCGCAATCGCATCCTTGGAAATTCGCAGATCTGTGCGCAGATCAGGGCTTCGCTTCCTTCCTCGCCGTGCGTCCAAATTATATATATATATATATATATATATATATATATATATATTAACTGAGCTTTGTCGCCCTCCTCGTCGCCAAGCGAGGACGATGTGGCGACCACGTTGCGCCTCGTACGGCGATCGCACACTCGCGAGGTAGGTGTCAGAGGGAAAAAGCCGTAAAAAAGAAAAAAGGAAAGCAAAGCGGAACCGTCGAGCCTGAGAATTGTTCCACGGCTCGCAACGAAAAAACTTTCCACTTCGAACTCATTGCGAAGCAGCGTGTCGTCTCCTTATGCCGGGTGTGTTGTCTTCTGCAACGCGACCGGAATTGAGAACGGCCCGCACCAGATCGCCCAGAATGCCCGGAGAGCTCGACGGAGCGAGTGTATATAGTATATACGAACATTGTACAGCCGCCTCGTTGTTCCCTTTTTGGACGATGTTCTGTTTCTTTTTTTTGTTTCTTTGTTTTTTTTTTCTTTACTGTGTCGGTGTGTGAGTGGGCGCTCGTGCTTAGATTTTCACTGTCTAGCCAATTTAGTGCCTGTGCTCTTTTCGTACTTCCCCCTGGATTCCAAGAACTCTTGAGGACTCCAAAAGAAAGAAGATAAGAATATGAGCTACAAAGCTTATCTCGTGGAATGCTTCAATGCGAACTCACTGATCGTGACCGAGTTATTGAAAGGCGTTTGTGTAACTTAACCGACGCTATATCGTGCCGTCCTCGCCGCCTCGGGTTGAGAAACCGTCGTTGCCGACATCGCGACAGCACGCTTCAAATGTATGGGCGCGCACGTTTCACGCAGAGTAAGGCGAGCAGCTGCAGGGGCTGTCGCATTGCGCGCGGAGCGCAGATTTTCGAGCTTAACGAGCTGGCCGAAAACAGAAAGCGCCGCAGTGGGCGTACTTCTTTTTTTGTTGTTGTTGTTGTTGATGAAGAGAGTGCACTAACGCATACTATAAACGAAAATTACCACCCTTCGTATAAAGACAGTTTCCTGGAATACTCGTTTCTTAACCCTTAAAGCGTTGCTGATCTGTTTTTCTGTTTTATTGCAACATGCGCTCCTTTTGTGTAGCACCTTCTAAAAGCCTTAAGGAAGAAAAGCCGCACATTTCATCCCGTCAGTTTCTTTTCACATTACTGTTACTCAAACCTCTTACACTGCCCTCTCAAGGTCGCACAAATAGTGTCGCATATCTCCGTACGTTTAGAGCCTGACGAGAAAAAACAGACGATCGGCAGACGATCCACAAGCAACGCTACGTGACTGGAATGGAATGGCGCGGCAAGCAGCACGTGCAGAGAGAGCGAGATAGGAAAGGCGTGTAGGAAGGCAGGGATGATAACGAAAGGTAATTCAGGTTGGCTACCCTGCAGGGGAAGGGGGGGGAGAAGGAGGGTTTATGGGGTAGCCCTCCAAAAAAGAAAGCGACATGAGCACAAAAAAGTAACCCGCGTGCGCTTTGTTCATTATTTTAAGCTTTCAGAGTGCTTATCCTTCAAAGTTATGTGTTTGTCCCTGGGGAATTTCTCCACATCTTCCCTTGCAATGCCCCCCTCAACCCCTCCGGTCGCCACGCCAAACCACAGCTGCAGCGCGTAGGTTCAAAATTCGAGATTGTTTACCATAACGCACTCTAATAAATGCTTCTGAGCTTCTAAAAATAATTTCAGTACTTGGCTGCAGCTGAAAAGTGTCTCCAGTGTAGAGAGAGAGAGAGAGAATACAGAGGAAGGCAGGGAGGTTAACCAAAGGTAGTTCCGGTTGGCTACCCTGCACAGGGGAAGGGTTAAGGGGGATAAAAAGAGAAAGAGAGTGGAAGGGGGAGATAGAGAGAAAGAGAGACGAGCACTAACAAAGCGCGTACACTATAGAGTGGTAGTGGGCGGCGTTCTTAAAGTATATCGTTAAGCCCCCTAGACCGCAGGAACCTTAATAACGCGACTAAGGACTTTGAAGCAGGAAGGCTGGTGTAGCACATGGGATTTGAAGCTCCAACTTCATACGCAAGTATACATTTACGTGCAATTCAAATTCCTTTTTTGCAGGCGGGAAATACCTGCAAGCAGTAAGATCATAGTGCTTTGCCACAATCTGACGTTTGTCTCTGCCCATGAAATTCGGAGGACCATGCGTCGTCCAGCCCAGTTATTACAGCGATCGTCCGCCATCCTCCAAGTGCGATAACCGCGGTATCAAGCCTGCGCAAGCAAGGTCGCCTTCCCCTCGACAGGCTAGGGCACCAGACGGCCGCTAGTCGTCTCAGCGTTACTTTTAAAAACACGGACTGATTCGCAGCCTTCTGCAGTCGGCAACAATTCTTTGCCACAATCTGACGTTCGTCTCTACCCAGGTGAGCTAAGGCTCCTTACTGAATCGTTTACTTTCTGCGTGCCGCCGACTGCGCTAGAGGGCTTGATGTTTTGTGCATTAGCGTTGGTGCATCCTCCTGTGGCAGCGCCGTGCCAGTGTCGTCCTGTGCAGATTGCTCTGATCCTCTTCCTGATGAGGGCCGTTTCACGTGTTGCAAAGAGTAAAAAAAAAATCTTTCATTTGCGCTCATCATGTTCAGGAATCGCAGAATCAACGTTCGCTTCGATGGGTTCGTCCAAACGTGACACATGGAAATGTCGTCATTGCCGACAGCAAAGAAACCGACCGGCGGTTACAGATGCATCTGTTACTGATGAACTTGATGCTCTGCAAAGCCAAATAGGAGCTATAAATCAAAAGCTGGACGCTATCTCTTCCTGTAGACTTGATATCAATTCATTGTTACCGCTGCCTGCTAAAATCGATTAGCTTTTGGTGCTGACGTCAACTGTCGATAAGCTCCAGTCTTCAGTGAGTGAGATCCAGAATTCAACTACATTCAGGTCACAAAATACGACGAGTTTCTGGTTAGAATAGAAGCAAGTGAAAAAGAAATCAAGCAACTCAACTCGGAGATTTCGTCACTCACGCTCAAAGTGCAGGAGCAAGAGATCGAGATCCAGGCTTTGAAAACTGAAATGAATAAACAGGAGCAGTACAGTCTCCCTTTAAACCTGGAAATCCACGGCCTTACTACTGCACCTTATGAGCACTTGCGCGCTGTTGCGGCGAATCTTCCCGAAAATTGAATATCAATGACTTCGACAGCTCTGGAATTCTTGCCGTCCATCGCTTACCGAGTCAAGAAAAGAAAGATAAAATTCCAGTCATTCTGGTTAAATTTCATTCTGTATCTGTGAAGGAAACTTGGATGGCTTGCCGCCATAAACTGCAGAACTTATGCAAAACTGATAATGACCACAAGCTTTATTTTAATGAGAACCTACCAGCAGCAAACCGGGAACTGTTCTGGCTTGCAAGAAAAAAAGGGAAAGAACAAGAAATACAAGTATGTTTGGACCAAGGACGGAAACGTGTTTGCTAAGGAGGAGGGTGCCTCTTTAATCCGCGTGAACGACGTGAATAATCTGTTGCGCTTAACGTAATTGTTTCAAAGTGGTCTATCATTCCCTACGGAGATCTTTTTCAAAACAATTTCATGGCTCTGTGCGACAGTTTGGTTGAATTTCAAGCACTTGGTCGTAATTTTCCTTTCCATCAACAGTTACCACAGTTCATCTTAATATCCGCAGTTTGCGAAAGCATTGGGACACGTTTTGTACTTATGCTGATAGCATTTTACACACTGTGGACGTTCCTGTTCCTACCGAAATAAATATATGCTCGGCCGACTCAAATCTTTTCACTCTTCCAGGATTCGTTTCCTTTTGCTTCACTCGAGACACACAAAGAGGCGGGGGGATAGCAATTTTTGTACAGGATACTTTGAGTGTGGAACAGGCAGTGTCTAATTTTTCCAGTGCATAATCTTCGGCACTGAACATTTCAAACCAACTTAGTCATATTTCACTCTTGGCAATATATAAACGACCCTCAAGTAACTTATCCTTGTTTCTTAACGAGCTGGAGGCACAATTACAAAGGACGACGTTAGTTCCTAACATATGCCTAGTAGGCGATTTAAATATAGATATTCTTAATCCCATTGTAACCTCGGCATGTGATTACATAGATATAATTGCAAAACATGGCCTTGAAAGTATTGACCTTCTAACTAGGGAAGAATTACTTCTTAATAATTTAATAAAGTCTTGTATTGATCCCTTCAACATGCGCACGGAGTCTGCTTCAACTCATGATGCAGTGTTACAACAGAAAGTTGCCGACCGTTACTTCATAGCTTGTCAGTTACGCTTTCGTTCTCGGTCGTCATCATGTGCTATCCCCAACACTTGCCACGCTGTTACCGATACGGCTACTTTTGATAAACTGGTCGCTTTGTTGGGCTGGTCAGGCCTGCTTGAAGATACAGATAGGTTCGAGCTAAATAATGAATTTTCACGTTCGATGGACATTATATATAAATAAAGTGAAAGGACACTTTACGTTCGCCAACGCCACTCGATCCACGCCTTGATGAATAGCATATTATCCGCCATCAAATAAAAAGACCATCTTTGGCAACGGTGCAGGTGTTCGCCTAGTGATTGCATTCTGCGTACACAGTTTAAAACTTTTCGAAATAAAGTAAATGCCCTTATTCGGGCAGCCAAACGTTCGTACAACAGAAACCGCTTTTGTCAGTCTCGTAGAAATCATAGGAAAACGTGGTCCCTGATAAACGGAGAGGATTACCTTCAAATTTGGCTCAAGATATTCAGAATCATTTTCATTCAGATTTATCAACATTCGTTGACAATTTTAAGCAGTTTTTCGCTCAGTTTTCTGGAGTGTCTAAGTAATCATGTTACACTGGTAGCAATACTACTCCGGTAATTGAATCCGCTTTCCTACCCACTATGACGGAAGAAGAGCTTTACTTATTTACTTTACGTTATCAGGCAGCTTCGGCCGGCATCAATCACCAGGTATCGATAAAAGTGACATGTTTGATCTTTACAGGGATTTCGGCGTTCTGAAGAATGTCTTGGTAGAAATCCTAAACGGGATAATTACAAGCTGAAGTATTCCTATACGGTTAAAAACGGCCGTAGTTCAAGCACATCTAAAAGGTGGTAATGCCAAGTGTGTGCATAATTATCGCCCCATTTCTATCTATCCATCCTAGTTTAGCAAAAGCTCTAGAAAAACATATATTCTTAGTAATGAACAGCTTTATTAACAAGGGGGGGTGGGGGATTGTCCGACTGTCAATACGCTTTTATTAAAAAAAGGGGCACTCAGCTTTATTAGAGGAATTGAGTGACCATTTATTTTCTTCACTTTAAAAAAATCTTGTATGTTGTGCACCTTTTTTAGATGTGGCAAAAGCCTTTGACACGGTATGCCATTCGATTATGCTATAGAAACTCTACAATATAGGTTTTCGAGGACCTTTCTTTCGATTGTTACACAATTTGCTTACAGATCGCTCCGAGATTGTTTCCATTTGAAGCATTTGCAGTCAGTTCCCGTGTTTTCCTGAAGGCCGGTGTGCCACCAAGGTTCCATACTGTCTCCCTTACTTTTTAATGTATGCGTTAACGACATGTGCAATGTGCTCTCCATCTGCAAGTTATTTCAATATGCAGACGATACCACACTTTTAGCCACACATGTGAATTTTCCAGACGCATTCTCAATGCTTCAAAATGACGTTGGAAAAATATTGGATTAGTCTGGTGCAAATGTAGTTGACATCAATCATTCTAAATCAAAGTTGGTTTGCTTCCATAACCCACTCAAGGGTGTTTCACTTTCTTCTTCACTTTGTCTGCACAGCTCTCGATGTATTAATTGTTCCTGCCCTCCAACAAATTTTTCGGACTCTGTAAATTATTTGGGCATATGGTTTGATTCTTGTCTTCTTTTTTCTACTCACTTATCTTACATGTGTCAAAGTTCGTAAACTCGTCTGGTTACTGTACCGCATCAAAGTGTTTTTACCCTTGTCTGTCAGGAAACTTTGGTTGACTCGTTAGCCTACAGTGTGCTCAGATATGGGATTACAATATTCGTACATTGTTCCGGTACCTGGCATCAACGTTGCTAAAGTGTATGTTAAAAACCTTCCGTATGGCGTATACAGATCACAAGAGATGAACCTTTTTCAGATGCTAAAAATGGCGAACATGCGCTCAGTGTTTGTTCAAACAGTGGTACTGAAACATTTCTGGGCGGATACCTTTAAAGTCCCCATTGCGCTTTGCTGTCCTTTACGTCATGCACCTGCTTTTTCAGTTCCTCACACACGTACAAAATTTGGCAGATGTACTCGAGGCTTTTATGTTCCAGACATATTCAATGCTCTTTCTTCTGAAATTTCTTCTTGTGAGTCTATACGCGATATTCGCAAAAATCTAAAGGAATTGTACACGGAATGATTATAGGTGTCATGTTTTTATTTTTCCTGTCATTGTGAAACGCGTCTTTGCTTTCAGGCTGTTTCTTGTTGTTGTTGTTTGTTTGTTTTTGTTATCTTTTTTTTGCCTTGTACTTTATCGCTCTCTACCTTAGGTTGCAATGTCGTTTTAATTTATTTCTTTAAAAAATGGAAAAAAGGTCAGTCTTTGTGGCTGAATCTTGTTACTGACTGCAGGGTTTCGCGTGACAAGCCACTGTGATGGCTTAGGCGAACCTGCTTTCTCGATTTGTACTCGCAGATCTGATAATAAATTATTATTATTATTATTATTATTATTATTATTATTATTATTATTATTATTATTATTATTATTATTGTCATTATTATTATTATTATTATTATTATTATTATTATTATTATTATTATTATTATTATTATTATTATTATTATTATTATTATTATTATTATTATTATTATTATTATTATTATTATTATTATTATTATTATACTAGCTATTATAACCTAGCTATATTGCGCATATGTATTCTCGCTAGGCTTCTGAAAGGTCATGGTAATGGCTACCGCAGCGGTCATTGCCACTGCGAGTCATCTTCATCATCATCAGCCTGGTTACGCCCACTACAGGGCAAAGGCCTCTCCCATACTTCTCCAACAACCCTGGTCATGTGCTAATTGTGGCCAAGTCGTCCCTGCAAACTTCTTAATCTCATCCGCCCATTTAACTTTCTGCCGCCCCCTGCTACGCTTCCATTCCCTTGGAATCCAGTCCGTAACCCTTATTGACCATCGGTTATCTTCCCTCCTCATTAGATGTCCTGCCCATGCCCCCCATTTCTTTTTCTTGATTTCAACTAAGATGTCATTAACTCGCGTTTGTTCCCAATCTGCTCTTTTCTTATCCCTTAACATTATACCCATCATACTTCTTTCCAGAGCTCGTTGCGTCGTCCTCAATTTCAGTAGAACCCTTTTCGTTAGCCTCCAGGTTTCTGCCCCGTAGGTGAGTACTGTTAAGACACAGCTATTATACACTTTTCTCTTGAGGAATAATGGCAACCTGCTGTTCATGATCTGAGAATGCCTACCAAACGCACCCCAGCCCATTCTTATTCTTCTGATTATTTCCGTCTCATGATCCGCATCCGCCGTAACTACCTGCCCTAAGTAGATGTATTCCCTTACCACTTCCAGTGCCTCGCTGCCTATTGTAAATTGCTGTTCGAGACTGTTAAACATTGCTTTAGTTTTCTGCAGATTAAGTTTTAGACCCATTCTTCTGCTTTGCCTCTCCAGGTCAGTGAGCATGCATTGTAATTGGTCCCCTGAGTTACTAAGCAAGACAATATCATCAGCGAATCGCAAGTTACTAAGGTATTCTCCATCAACTTTTATCCCCAATTCTTCCCACTCCAGGCCTCTGAATACCTCCTGTAAACATGCTGTGAATAGCATGGGAGAGATCGTATCTCCCTGCCTGACGCCTTTCTTTATTGCGATTTTGTTGCTTTCTTTATGGAGGACTAGGGTGGCTGTGGAGCCGCTATAGATATCTTTCAGTATTTTTACATACGGCTCGTCTACACCCTGATTCCGCAATGCCTCCATGACTGCTGAGGTTTCGACAGAATCAAACGCTTTCTCGTAATCAATGAAAGCTATATATAAGGGTTGGTTATATTCCGCACATTTCTCTATCACCTCGCTACCCCCTCACCGACTGCGAGTCCACGAGGGCTATTTTACAAATAGTAGGGCTACTTCCTTCGGTCTTCGCGGAACCTACCGCGTGTGCCGTCATCACTATAATAATAATAACAATAAGCACCATCCTGTTTACTTGGCACAAGTCGCCACAAAATAAGAATCCTACTTGTACAGCTACAGGATTCATTCTTCGGCCTGCGAGTTGTTCCTATCGTTGTCTTCGTTGCGGTTGTTTTTGACGTCCTTGTCATCTCGAGCCGGCTGCGCCGGCTTGGGTGATATCTGAGGCTTTTCTTGAAGTTACACCTTTGTTTCTTTCTTTCTTCCTTTCTTTATTTTTTTATTTATTTATTTATTTATTTCTATCACACCAATACCCATTTGGCCTAGGCTCACTACTTGATAACACATGTTCGCGTTTGCGCCATTGATGTCTGGCACGATTCCCTGACGAATTGCAATCGCAATGAAAGAGATATAAATAAGATACGAAAGGCAGGGAGGTTACCCGGAAGATGAAAATCCAGTTTGCTACCCTGCAAACTCCCTGCATTCTCCCTCTTTTTCTATGTGTGTGCATATTTGTTTTAATTGCAATGTACAACGTTGATGGCACATGCTTAGTGTGTTTGCAGATAGTGGCAGCAATCGAGAACGCACGACCTGTAAACAGTCTGTACATTCCTGTATTCACCACTTGCTCGTAATACCTCTACAGTTCGCAAACATAAAGAGAGAGAGTGAGAGGCAGAAAGCGAAAACGTATAGGAAGACAGGGAGGTTAACTATGGGCGACTTGCAAGAACATCTAATAACGAATTTAAGAACACGTTCTTAAATGTTCCCTAGACGACTCCTGTCCCGTACTAGAGCGCATTTTTAAATTATTTATTGTTTTCCTTATTAAATGTTCGTTCAAGCCGCCCCAGGTGTAGTTCTGGTTGGTTACCCTGCATAAAACATGGTTATTATTAAACAGTACGAATAAATTTCTCTTCGCCGTCGATGACGAGAGAGCCTGCGTTCACTTTATATTTTAATAAGCAAGACGTCCGCATCGCCTCGTTACTCGTGTTGTTTAAAAGCGGTAAGGCTGGAAGTAGGGAGCCCAAATAGTTCGGCTAGCACCTAATTTTAAATATGAAAGAAAGAAAAATAAGAAAGCTTGGAACAAAAGCAGCAGGTTTTCTACCCGTGATCTCTTCTTATTCGTCCACCAGCGCTGTTTTCCACTTTCCAGCCGATCTAGGATGAAAACTCCGACAGGCATCCTAGTGCTAGGTGACGTTAGCCGCGCTCGGTTTCCATGTGTTTTTACTTTTGGAAACATATCTTTCTTTCGCGCGTGTGTATGTGTAGACGCTGATACGACGCTGTACCGTTCATAGTCACGAAAAGTAAAAGTTTATTGCAGCGCGCCCGTCCAATTCACTTGAATGTCGCATCCGTATTTGCACCCACGCATAACGCAAAACTCAAAACGACAAGAAAACGAAGCGGGGAGACCACCAGATCGAATCTCTTATCAGTATGTTTTCTTCATAGTACTAAAACTTCCGAAAATTCATGCAGTCGTCACACGGCAAGTTGGGGAGCAAAATCTTTACATCAGTTTTTATGGGAACCCATATTTGGCCGTCGAACACGCATTCATGTTCTTTGTCATTAAGCGCTACAATTTGCAAATGAAAACCGAAGGTGGTCGGTGCGTTGAAGAAGGGACGTCGTGTTCCGGTTCGCTTTCCATCCTACGCGCGAGTCCCGCTGCCATTGGTGCCATACGTCAACAACTGTCCAGCGTGCATCAGGTGAACTCTCAATCTGCATGTCAACGGACCGTGGCACTGTCTCGCTGCAGCTGTGGCCGTGTTAGCTTTTAATTTACAAATGGCTTGAGGCACAGGGTGACGTTTTTATCGCTCTCTTTGCTCCATTGTTTATTTTTCTATTGTCAGCGTGCCAGCCTCGACAGACCGCGCGCATGTCTAGTTCGGACCACTTACGGCCGAAACATATCCGCCGCTGAATGCAAGATTGCTGAGAAAATCGATTACTCATTTCCAACATGAGCAGCCACATCGATTTCTGCACGTTACAAGCCATGTGCCCGCATTCGAAACGAAAGGCCGCTCCCTGAAACGAGAGCGTCATCAATTTAGCCTCGGCAGCGCTCTGGGAGAGTCCGTGTGCGTGCACGAACAATAGCCGCTTCATTAGCCCCTGCATTGTGCAAGGAGTGGTCGGTGCCGTCGCAGGATGCTGCAGTTTGCTTCGACATGGCATCACGCATGACCATGTTACAAAAGCGATCGCGTTATGCGCATATTTAAGGACGGAATAAATACGGACACCACGCAGAGGAACACGACCGTGTTTTGCTGCATCGCTACCCTCCTCGAAGCTGCGTTTGCGTTTTCTTTCTCTCTCGCTTTCTAAATCAGCTTAATGACAGCCTCGCAACCAGCCCTGAACTCAAATCTGTCACTACGGAAAGGGAAAAAAAAGATGCAGTGGTGTCTTCCTGGCAAATGGGAGAGAAATGCATCATTATTACGTCGCAACTTTTTGACGTCCCGGATCCATGATTTTAGGCGCGTTCATCTCATTTCAAAGTGCTGTTTTACACCCTCACTCGACACTCTTCCTGCCTCTTCAATGAGAGAATGGATAACGTTAATGAGACAAATGCATGAAACGTACCTTGTGCCGTAGTTTCATATGCTATTCGCAACTGTTTGGGGCTGCATAGACTGCGCATGTAGCTTAATGGTTCGTCTGCGAGGTCCTTAGTAAAAGTTTATTCTGGTAGCATATGGCATCGTGCACTGCAGATATTCCTGTGATTATGTTACCCTCGGAAAAACGAAACTGAAAAGCTAGTGGCACAAGCAGATACGGGAAGCGATGGACGAATGACAGAATACATCCCGAGCACAAATACAGGCAAAAAAGGCGCAGTTTCCACAAGATGAAGTCGACAGAAAATGGGAAAGATACCGAGAGAAAAGATATGTGGCTCAAATACTGGTTCAAGCAAAGATTAAAAGTGAAAGTGAGCGTTAATCGTCAGAAATCTATTAGAAAAAGAAGGCCGCATCTAGAATATTTTGGAACACACTAACTTATTATACAGGAAGTGTGGAACAATACAACATATCCTTAACGAAAATGGAAACAATCTGGAAAGGGTCGCGGTATTAAATTGCATCCAAAAAGGTACACTCGAATCATTTCATGACGATAAGGAGATGGATCCTGATTATTGAACCAGGAACAAAAAAGTAAGAAGCTCTGTTGAAATCATTAGAAAAGAGCTTATAAAATAGGTGAATATCAGACAGCTGGCGACAAAGTATAACCAATGCAATTTATTAAGGTAAGAAGGGAAAATATATAATTAACTCGTATAGACCATCGACCATTGCATCAGTAATATACAGGCTGGCAATGGAGGCAATTGATAACTGTAAGCATAGGCAGAAAGTAATAGCATATTGAGAGAACTTTAGAATTTCTTCAGAATTGATAGGTGGGTGTTAACTTATTTGTTTTACTGAGTGTATTTGAATGTCCAGGGAAGAAAAGAGACTATTATATGTGGCTCCTTTAGCCATTACCGGAGCGTAACGCAACGTAAATGCCACATTTTGTGGGATATTTTGGAAAGATAAGGCTTAGGCAAAGGCTGCATACAGCTTTAGAGGGAGACTTACTTAGAAAATACCGTTTGCCTAGTATGAGGAGTGATGAGGAGCGAGGAAAAAGTTGATATCTTCTAGGGACTAAAACAAGGATGGCCTTTATCCCCGCTGTTGTTATGATGTACAAAGTAAGAATAAAAAGTGAGCTAGAATGAATCAATATCGGGTTTGATATCTCATATAAACAGGCGGGCCCAATAGTGTACAGCAGCAGCTCCTAGGTTTGTTGCATGCGGACGACAGTGTATTGCTTGCTAACAGGCAAAGTGATATGCAATGTCAGGTTAACATCTGCGGACAGGAACGTGAAAATTTAAGATTTAACTTTAGCGTCGGAAAGTCAGATCATATGACATTCCATGAGAACAGTGAACAGACAGTGTAAATACATGGCCAGGAAATACCTCGGGTAAAAACATACAGATACCTTTGTGTATAGATAAACGAGGCCAATAGAAGCACAGGAAATAACATTAACCACAGAAGGTAAGAGAAATGGGGCCATAATGAAACACAGAGCGCTATGGGGATACAATAGGTACGAGGTTCTCCAGGGTATGTGGAAAGGTGTAATTATTCCATAGCTTACATTCAGAAATGAGGTTGTTAGCTTGAAGCGAGAGTTTAAATCAGGACTCAATGGCAACCAAAGGCCAGTGGAACGCCTCGCGTTGTGTGTTCACGGGAAAACTACAAATGAAGGCATGTATGGGCTGGAAAAATTCTGAAGTGAGGAAAGCTTCGACTAAAATTGATTTCGAAGATCGACTGAGAAATATGAAAGAAAGTGATGGGTTGCGAAAGTGCTCAAGTATTTGTACAAAGAAAATATAAAGTAACCGTGGAGGGACATAACTACGAAGCTTACTAGAAAGTCTGCGACCAGTATATAATAAGTAACATGGCAACAAAGGATGTTAAACGCAGTCAGAGAGTTTCGGACAATCTTCTGGGAGGCGGCAATGGGAAATAAACGGACTATGAATAAATACGTAAGAGGTAAAAACTAAATAAGGAAAGAAACACTTTATGATACTCAAAGGGAAGCTCCTTTCGAAGCGAGATCAGGATGCGTTAGAATGCGTAGATATAAATCGAGGTGCATCAAGGAAGAATAAACATGTGCTTGCTGCGCTAACGTTAAGGAAACGATGGAACATGTTTTATTAGAATGCGAAGATACTTGCCCGGCTGTCTGTTTAGGCTCCGCTGTCCTCCTTGAAGCCCTTGCATTCAGAGGTAGCTGGGGGAATGTAAATGTGTCCGCAACAGAGATTAGTAAAAACAATTGCAGGTTTGGTGGCAAAAAAAAAAAAAAAGTAGGGAAACCTCAAGCAACGGAGGCGTGTAAGAACAAAGTTCCCAATAATGGTTTAAAAAGTTTGATGCTGGTAATTTCTGTTTGTAAAAGAAAAAGTTAGGTAAAGTATTATGGGAAGGTAGCGCAACTCACAGCTCCTTTTCAAAGGGAACGCTCACAGCATCAATCCATCACTCCGTCCATACTCGCAAATTAAATTCATTACATTGAAGGCAATTAACTTTATTTAACATCCCATACCTTGTTAACACTAACCATGTATCTTACGAGCCGATGATAAACGCAGAAGAAAGGTAAAAATTGTCTTCGTAACACTGTTTTAAATGGGATGATCATAAAATTCGTCCATCCAGTCCTCATTTGACGTCAATTTTCGGCCACAACATCACGTAGGAATGTTTCTGCTTTTACCGCCTCTCATTTGGTATTAATTTGCTTTAGAAAAAAGCTTATGCGATATATTCTAGCAAAAGCACCATTCATGTTTCGCAGAACGTTCGACAGAGCTGGCTTATGTAACTTTTGTCGTTTACGCCATACGACAGCCACTGGACGTCTGACTATCGGAATTCTTTGTTTAAATACAGGGCGTTTGTCCAGTTTATTCAGCTTCTGAGTAAAATGCCACACAGACTAGAATGAGAGAAAATAAGGGAGAAAACGCAGAGTGGTTAACCAAAATAACTCTCCGGTTGGCTGCTTTGCGCTGGTAGAAGGTAAGGACGCAGAAAAGATGAAGAGAGAAAAGAAGCTAGGAAACAAATCCATTCCCACAAACGCGATGAAGTCGCTTCACTACCATTGCAGTGTTTCATACAGAGTTGATGCTTTTCAAAAACATAACAGTGCTTTTAAAGGTCAGAGAATACTATATGTCAGATTGAGCCACCTAAAATGAGATAATTTGTTGCAAACTGCATTAACTATTTAACTCGTAAGATAAGAAAGACCTGACCTAGAATGTTTCCATTGCTTTATTTCTTCTTGATATTGTTCAAATACAAACCAAATGAAATATGAAAGGGTTTCACTGAGAACGAAGTGAGATACACCGGGTCGAAAATATTGTTGTCCAGCTGGTTAGAGGAAAATTTATTGTCCAAAACTTGTGTTTGGTACTTCTTTTGACAAGGTAAATTATTGTTTTCGAGATGCACCTCAATGTAGAAAAATAATACCAGCCTTCTTAAGCAAGGAAAAAAAGGTTGCATTAGTGATAATATGACCACCACGTTCGCTAAGACGATACCGACGAGGTCTTAAAGTTTTGTCAACAACACATCTGCTGCTGCTGACGGTCGACATTTTTGTACCTACCACTCTTGAACAGATACATAAATTAAGTAAACTGGAAGGCACAGATTAATATTTGGTTTTGTATAGTGTTTGCAGATATTTTTGTAAGGTCAACAATATTCTTGAGCTGCCAGTTAAAGGGCTAAGTAAACATTCTTTCTCGTGTATTAATAGAGCCGAACACGCAAGTTATTATTTCAGAACATAATGAAACTGGGCGAGTGTACCGCCACTGCACAAGAAGTTTATAAAAACTTTTTATATATGGGCGTCAAACGCGAGAAAACTGTGCGTGAAGCTGCTCAGCGTAACTTCCAGCAATGATGCCCCTCGAGTATTCAAAAACTCGTTTTTTTTTTCGCCGAGCCAGCACCATTGCTATACTGATACACTTGGGCTACGTAATGAGATGACACGAGAGCAGCACATTGTCAGTGAGGCTGCTAACAATCATTCACACGGTAAGAAGATCTGAACTTCACCTAATATGAAAAACAAAAGTAAGGCACGATGTTATCGAAGAGAGCCTTCAAGCAGAAACGTCTAAGAACTGCGGCAAATGATAAGGCGAACTAGAAGGACCTCGTTAGTAACAGACGCCGTGTGCTAAAAAATGAAGATTGCTCACAGCCGAAAAAAAAGTAAGTGATTTATAAGGCGAATCCTTAAATCAGCTGTCAACTCTCCGAAAGAAAAACGTACTTCTTAGTGAGCAGCTGCCTTGTTTGGGAATAAGAAAGATATGGGGAAATTAAGGGTATGCGGGTATCAGTTGAGCCGTTTCCATGAGGAAACACAAGAATCATTCGAATGGCTTGCTGTCTACGATAACTGTGCACGGAAGCGAGACTTCTTTTGTTTTTCTTTTTGTTTTTTAGCGAAGCTTTTTTTTTTTTTGCTTGCCATTACATGGTTTCTATTGGGTCAGTCGGTCGCCGGTCTGTGGCCGATCTGGTTCTCGCTAAGTAGATCCGTATTCTATTATAAAAGAAAATGAGCTGCGTCCGGCGGCAAGATTTGAACCCCGGTCTCCCAGCCCAATGTTCTAACCATTAGGTCACAACTGCACCTTATTTAAACACATGAAAACGAAACATGCAATATGACACGCTACATAACTGACATTGCTACACACTAAATCAAAACTAAGGTAAACAAGCTCATGCGTCCAAAAAGCGCAGACAGTCTGGAGGAAGTTCCTGCGCAGGATACATGCTTCTCGCATAAGATGGGGTTTCGCGAAAGAAGGATCTACAGGTTTTCCCGCTCAGTTTAATCCAAACGCCATTGAAAATAATCCAGGTGCCAGCCAATTTTATCTGAGCGCCAGTATTTTTAATCCAAGTGCCAATAATTTAATCCAGGTGCCACCACATTTAATCCCAGCGCCATTCGAATTAATCTGCGTGCCAACTCATTTAATCCTCGCACCAGCCATTTTAATCCAAGTGCCACACATTTTAATCCCAGTGCCAGTCAATTTAATCCTGTTGGAAATTGATTGAGGAACAAATAATTCTTGCAGAAGAGGTCGTAACAGGCGTCACGAATGCCGTCTATTCATTGATGTGATCACTATATTGACGTCAGCACTATGGCAGCACAGTTTCCCCGCTACCGGTGTCGTCATGGCTGCTTCAGAAACACTTCGTGTGTTATACCACTCACTCATTTCCTCCTTTTCGAGTCGCATTTTCGAGTGGCAAGAGTGACCCACATAAGTGAGTCAGAATCGTGACGGATATTACGCGAATTGGGTTGCGAACATGACATGCGATTTCCTGCCCTATCGTCTTGCATATCGATCGACATCATTCGCAAGGGTAAAAACTTGCTCACCATTGCTCAGGCACTTGACAGAATCACTAAGCGATTCAATATAGCTCACTAAGCCTGTGTCTTGCATACACTGTTATGCTTCTAACTTGCATATCAAATGAGATGGTTCTGAGAATGTAACAGCTTATTCTTGAGTGACATGATTAGGTCATTAGTGACCTACTCGACGTCACCACCGTCGCACATCTTCTAACCTGCCTACTAACATATCAAAGGAAATCGCTGCTCCCTATCAAAAACCTGCTCCCTATCATTGACTAAAGTGACGTGATCACTAGTGACTCTCGTGATGTCACCACGCTTTTCACGCATGCACTATCCTAAACTGCCGGCATGTATATCAAACGAAGTGGCTTATAAAGGGTAATAACCTGATCACTATCACGCAGCCAGTGAGGTGATCACTAGTGACTCACATGATGTCATCATGGTTCCCGTGCAATCGTGCACTTCGTTTGATAAGCATGCCAGCAGTTTAGGATATTGCATGCGTGAGAAGCGTGGTGACGTCACGAGAGTCACTAGTGATCACGTCACTTTAGTCAATGATAGGAAGCAGGTTTTCAAGCTTTGAAAGCGAATTCCTTTGATATGTTAGTAGGCGGGTTAGAAGATGTGCGACGGTGGTGACGTCGACTAGGTCACTAGTGACCTAATCATGTCACTCAAGAATAAGCTGTTACATTCTCAGAACGATCTCATTTGATATGCGAGTTGGAAGCATAACAGTCTATGCAAGACACAAGCTTAGTGAGCTATATTGAATCGCTTAGTGATTATGTCAAGTGCCTGAGCAATGGTGAACAAGTTTTAACGCGATAGCGTTGAGGAGCTCGTGTCGCAGAAAAGCCGGTGTCGTCGGCGTCGGTGTCGGCGTCCGCGGCGTTGGCCGTGAGCGATAAATCACGGCAGGCACTTCATAAATAAAAAGCAACTTCCAAGATGGGCTGGGTGGGAATCGAACCAAGGTCTCCGGAGTGTGAGACGGAGACGTTACCACTGAGCCACGAGTTTTTTTTTTTTTCTTTATTTAACTGAGCCACGAGTTCGATGCTTCAAAGCGGTACAAAAGCGCCTCTAGTGAACGCGGTGTTGCCTTAGAAACGAGCTGTTTCTAAGGCTCAGGCGTGCGTCTCTTGCTCAGGCGCACATTTCGTTGTCGCGCCGGACGCTGCGTTGCTCGACGCTCACCGCGTCCGATGCGGGGCGCGTAGTCGCTGCGCCGTAGCCCATTGTCTTACACCCCTTGGCGGGTCGACGGGAACGCTGTCGCGTTCCACTCTTGAAGGCGAAGCTTAAGCGTCCTCCAATTTTTTACCCTTGCGAACGATGTTGATAGATATGCAAGATGATAGGGAAGGAAATCGCATGTCATGATCGCAACCCAATTCGCGTAATAACCGTCACGATTCTGACTCACTTATGTGGGTCACTCTTGTCACTCGAAAATGAGACTCGAAAAGGAGGAAATGAGCGAGTGGTATAACACACGGAAGTTTATGAAGCAGCCATGACGACACCGGTAGCGTGGAAACTGTGCTGCCATAGTGCTGACGTCAATATAGTGATCACATCAATGAATAGACGGCATTCGTGACGCCTGTTACGACCTCTTCTGCAAGAATTATTTGTTTCTCAATCAATTTCCAACAGGATTAAATTGACTGTTACTGGGATTATAATGTGTGGCACTTGAATTAAAATGACTGGCGCAAGGATTAAATGAGTTGGCACGCGGATTAATTCGTATGGCGCTGGGATTAAATGTGGTGGCGCCTGGATTAAATTATTGGCACTTGGATTAAAAATGCTGGCGCTCAGATTAAATTGGCTGGCACGTGGATTATTTTCAATGGCGTTTGGATTAAACTGAGCGGGAAAACCTGTAGTATATTGCGCCATTCGGGAGCACCTCTCTCACAGTAACGTTATGGCAATCCTCACTCATCTAAAGAAGTTGAACATGTACAACGTAAAGCGAATTCATGGCAGCAGCGCAATCTGTCCACATTCGATCGTGCTGAAGTTTGCAATGTGTTCTTAACTGCCCATCTAACTTATGTAGTGCAAGTGTTGCACTACCCACGGCTGCGTCTTCAAGCAGTGCATCGGGTATTTGCAACATTTATTTGTAGCTCGTGCTGTCAATCGATTCTGCGTGATAATCTCTTCCTCCGTCCTGAATGAGTTGGCCTATGACTGGTCCACCTCTTCGCCTGGCAAATTGTGCCTCCTTTGCTTTTCGTTCGAGACGTTGATCATCCATTCTTGCATGAAAGCTCGCGGGATCAATTAGTTAATCATCTACCTTGTGTATGTGCCATCAGCTCTCAATGATGTTCCACAGGCTCCCTTGGGACTTTCTTAAGGAGGTTGTTGACAATCCTTTTCTTAAGCACCAGGTTTAGCCTAGAATACATTTTCACTGCGGGTCGCAATGCGACTTCTGCTGCTCTAGCGGGCGCACTTTTTCAGGGTCCCTTGCATCGTGCACCTTATTTTAGGCAGGCCATATCAGGATGCACTTAGACTGGTCCGCAGAATTGGTATACCCCTAGAGAGCAACACTTTTGCCATAAATTGCATTCAGAAACCATTCCTGTTCAAACGTGACTTAACTTAAGGGGCTGCTTTGCGCCGTGATCAACAAACTACCGACCATGTCCGCACGCCGAGAAGATAAGTCACTGTATTGTAGACTATATAGATGCCGTATTTTGGGAGCGCATTCTTCAACGAACGATTAAAAAGAACATAGACATCACGCCCTAAATTAGGTTTCTGCCGTTTAGGAATACCGGTGGTCCTCCATGTGACATGTTCATGCTTCTGGGTTTATAGCGTCTATCGAGATTTAGATCATGTGATCGACATGCCGAAAGTAGGGCACAGCCGCACGCATACTCCTCTCTTGCCAGATTGTTTATTTGAACGGTTACACCGTTGTTTCTGCATTTTCGCTTTCTTCTTTGCATACTCTGGGAGCTGCCGCTCCATCGTTGCAAATATGGATTAAGATACTTCCCAGGACCTTTCTGGACACGCAGCCACCAGGTCGGCTTACGTGCAGGAAACGTGGGAGTGAGTCAAGTGACAGCGAGGTCATCGAGTTTTACTCGGACAGCTGCGACTCGTCGGACGGCCACTAAAAGCTTGTCGCGAACCGAAAGGCAAAAAGATTTCTGCGGGCGTCATCGCCGGCGAATGTTTCTGCGGTGAAGGATATGCCGCAGCGCTGGTCGCACACTGTGGACCCTATGACCAATTTGCGGCTCCTGAACAGGCGGGTTCTCTCTTTGTTACTCGAGCGAATCGCATCGAATGAGATTAAAGACGTGAAAATAAACGCGTGGAAAAATGTCCTGGCTGTAGACGCTTTACATCGTAGCGCACTGCAAAGCCTTCAGAATATCACGGAAAGCGACAAAGTAAAAGTAGGGTCAATGATCCCTGCAGGCGGTAACGGCCCTGCTGGCGCCATTTGTGACGTCGACGTTTCCATTTCGACCGACAACTTGCCAATAATGATGGAACCAACAGAAGACACTCTCATCACACATCTTACCAGACTCAGAAGCACACGCTACGTGAAGCTTGTTTTGAGGGAGACTGTCTTTCCTCTCACGTCAAAATTGGCCATGTTCGCCATCCAATACGAGCATACATACCCAAGTCCCTACATGGTCACGAGTGATTCAAGAGTGGCCACGTAAGAAGCGTCTGTTTGAACAACGTCGTGTGCCCGTGGTGCGCTGCATCCCTTTCACAAGACGCCTACCGCGCGACTGCCCTAAAGGACTGCCGTGTTTCCCACGAAGCTTGATCAAAAGAATGCCCGCGGATCCGGAATAAACTCGCGGTTCTAAAGCGTATGGTTCGGGATCATTCAACACAGAGGAAGGCTGCCGCTATACTTAGGCGCCGACGGTATCGCCACCGAAGAGCGCAACGAAAAGCCGCACCAAGCGACACGCCCTCTTTCGCCAAAGCGGCTGCTGCATCAACGCGTAACGCCACTATGAAAGATACTGTGAAAACGAAGAAAGTGGCAACGCTAGATCATCCTAAAAAGTCCGCGCTTCCAAGCACGCAATCGGCCCCGGACACACCTCGAATACCACCGCCATCGACAACCTCACGAACCGCTGATGCAACGACGACTGATGATCGCCAGGTCATAATAAAGCTGCGCTCACTGATGGATGGTGTACGTGTTCTACTCAGCGACATGAAAACCCCGTTTGCGCAGAGCACGCTGCGGGTGCTGGACAACTTGAGTCTAGTTCCTGCGGCGCTAGGGTAAATCAATGGCCCGCCAGATGCCAACGTTTCGAGAAGAGATCCAGAATGCACCTGTCTTTTAATTGAACGCCAAATGGCTTAAGTAGCGCGTGTCAGACTTTCGACAGTTTATATTCGTGAACCGTTTTCCTGTTATTATCATTTGTGAGCCAAACCTGTCATCTTCCATCAGGCTACCCGGGTATGAGTGCATTATATCCTCCAGCCACAGACAATGCACGAAGATATAGACACACAAAGTTCATTCGTAATTTGAGAATGGCCAGACGCACACAGAAGAAAATGCAGCGACGTATGAATAAGCCGGCTTCAAAGCGATGGGTTTCTTTCTGCGAGTGTCTGCTTCCTCGAAAGTCAGTTTTTTATATGGAGAACAGTTTGTGGCTTCCGTGCAACCACTGGACAGTGCCACTCATTTAATTCTCTGGCTGTTTATCTACAATGCAGAGAGACTGAAGCCACGGAATCCTTCTATATGAGGACTGCCGGTGAAGTAAGTTCGACTGGAACGTGGACTCCCGACCACTCACCGTTCTAACGTAGTCCCCGTATGGAGAGCCCTTTCTCTCAGGGCGAATTAGAAGTTTCGCTTGCTTTATGCAGACGTTACTCAGCGCTGAGACCAGAAGTAATTGCATAGCGCGCTCGGTGTAACCTTGGTGAACGATCTCGAAAGGCACTCCTACTGCTGTACAACGACTCCTGGCAGACTGGCCCGGTCTCCGGGAATTAAATCCGAGTCACCTGGTTCCACTCCTCAAAGCTGGCAAATCGCCTCCGATGGTGTACCATACCATCCGATGGCGCTTGCTATTTGTGTAGGAAAACTAATGGAGCGAATGGTTCTAACGCATTTGTACTGGTACCTAGAACACTATGTTATTTACCCAGATACGATGACAGGATTCAGGCGCGGCCGTTCATCTATAGGCAACGTTGCCGACTTTGTAGCGAATGTCGAATTCCAGAAGGCCTGTAAACGCTTCCCTGCTGCTTGGTTTCTAGGCGTTAAAGGGTTTTATGATAATGTTACCCATGAAGCCATCCCAAAAGCGTTAGAAGCA
Source organism: Dermacentor variabilis (assembly GCF_050947875.1). Lineage (NCBI taxonomy): Eukaryota > Metazoa > Arthropoda > Arachnida > Ixodida > Ixodidae > Dermacentor > Dermacentor variabilis. The sequence goes on from NC_134569.1 coordinate 37,302,344, forward strand.
ATAAGACTTGGGGGCAAGATATATCTCTAGCTTCGTAGCCACCTACAGATGCGATCTTCCTTAGTGCTCACCGGGTATGGCCCGACACCCCAGTATTACAGTAGTGGCGGAGTCCCTCAGGGCGGAGTACTAAGCCCAGCTATTTTTAATTTAGCCCTTATTTGACTATTGGACTAATCGAGAATCTCCAAAGGACCGTTGGGCTCTCTATACATGCCGACGACAGCTGTATCAGAACGTCGAGAGTGACACGGCTTCACCTTCGCACTCGGCTTCAGAAGGCGGCCTCATTGATATCCTGCTACCTTCGTAAACAAGGACTGGAGGCAACATGGGAAAAGTGCGCAGCGGTGGCATTTACCAGAGAGCCAATGTCCACATAGGGCGTATCAATCAACGGACAAGTGATATCGTCCAGAAGCCACAGGTTCTTGGTGGTTGTGATTGACGGGGACCTGTCCTGTACTCCTAACGTGAAACACGGTAAAAAGCGACTGACTGCTATTTGTCATCTGTTCAAGTTCTTTGCAGGGAAGAAAGAGGGGGGGGGGGGGGGGGGGGAGACGTATCCAAGCAATTCATGTTACAGCTGTGCAGCATGTTTGTTGGATTCCTCCGGTACAGCCTAGCTGTTATATCCAAATACCTGTAAGACCAATTTGCGTACAATTCAGAGGATTCACAACCAAGCTCTTAGATTACGCCTTGCAATACCACGCACTGCGTCAACGGCTGAAAATATGGCCATTGTTCAAGATTATTCTATCACGACGCACATCGCCGTCGAGACAATGCGTGCACACGTCAGGAACATCACCCAGACCCCTTCCCACCACCTCGCCGGACTCACCATGGAGAGACCCCGCGCGTCATATACCTGTAGTGCAACCGCCAGTGCACATAGTGCCTCGCTTACATCGCGGTACGCTGCTGCGATCAGGCCGGTATCTCCTACATGATGTTTGTGCCGCCCTGAAGTACACCTCAGAATTCCATGACTTCAGAAAAAGTCAGATCTGCCACCGTCTGCCCTAAAGCCACTGAGCTTACTCCTGTTGTACGAGAAATACAGTAGCCACGTACACATCTATACTCACGGTTCGACTTCATCAGTGTGTACTGGTGGTGCGGTTTTTATCCCAACAAGAAGAGTAACACTGTGATTCGGAACGTCACATGCCACTACGACTACGGCTGCAGAACTCACGGCTCTGCGCAGTGCGCTTCAATTTATTGAGACAAAGAGTCCTGCTACGTGGACCGTGTTTTCCGACTTGAGAACGACTTTACAGTTCTCCGTCGCGGAGCTCGCGAAGAGCAACGCACGAAATTATCAAACTTCACCACAACGTCAAACAAAAATGCCACGAAATTATTTTCCAGTGGCTACCTGACCACTGCGGGATCAATGGAAATGATCACGCAGACAAAGCTGCCCGAGAGCCACATCAAGAACAACACAGTGTTCCCATTCCTTTTTTCCAGGACAGAAGCTGCAACGCAGCTTCGTCACCTGGCACGCAAGCTCTCTTTAAGAGAGCGGAACACCCCACACGTAAGGCGCACCAGGTTACGCAAACTGAACCTTTCGCTCCAACTCCGACTTCCACCTGGGCTTCACCGACGTGATGCATCGCTTCTACACCGGCTGTGGTTAGGAGTGGCTTTCAGGAAAGCTTACACTACATCAATTGGAATCACCGACAGTGTTGCGTGCGACGTCTGCGGCAGCGAAGAGAACATCGAACATTAATTGTTACAATGTCGTCCTTTTCAGTCGGATGGACAAACACTGTCCCATTGCGATGACTGGACGATCAGTCGTTGTCCGTGCAGGCGATACTTGAAGACTGTCATCATCGCTCGTCGGCACGTAAAGCTGTGAAGTCACTTTTGACTTTCATGAGGGCGACTGTCCTGTGTGAAAGCCTTTGACTTGGTGAAGCCCTCCGCGCGCGTGCGCGAGCTCACTGAGTCTTTCCTTCCCCCAACTCCTCTATTCCCCCTTTCCCGCCCCCCAGTGTAATGTAACCAACAAGGCGCTTTTCTGGTCAACATCCCTGCCTTCTCTTCTTCTTTCATCTTCCTCGTCCTCTCGTGCGAACACCAACTAGCTCTTTGCGATGATCGCCGCTTGTTGATGATTATGATTCTCATACTATGGCACATACCCACAGCGGGAGATCGGCCAAGAAATGTCCGTGTGTTGATTATGATGAAGATTCTAATAATTTGGCACGTATCTAGAACGGGGCTTGGCCAAGAAGGTGGTGGTACATATTGTTTCAACGCGAACTTGCTCTTTGGGACGATTGCTACGCCTTGCTGATGGTTATGATTTTCCCACTATGGATCATACCCACAACGGAGGGATCGGCCAAGAACTGGCCGGTACACTTAAAATAAATAACGCGAAATTTAGAAACACCAGCCTATATAATGCTTGTCTCATCGCATAGCACGCCAGTTCCCTTTACGCCTAAGAAGCATGAACGAAATGTTTCAAATGTAGAACATTTCATTAACCGCTTCGCGAAAGCTTGACTTCACGTGTAGCTTCCAACATGTACGTTAGATCCGCTTTTTTTTTTCTTCTTGGATAAATATGCTAGCCGCATGAGTATTTTCAATACATAATGAAGTTTTCGGTTTAATGGCATAACTCTCTGGTCCTATTGACTTTGTTAGATCGAGGTTTAAATGAATGACGAATATTTACAGAGCCAAAAATACTGATTCTCATTTCAGTCACCACGCAACGCCAGGAAGCAAAAAGAAATGATGGGGAAGTCTAGAGTTTTAGAGTCCGAAAAACGGCAACCCAACTTGAGTGAAATGACCAGATTTTTATGAGGCAAACGTTGCTCCTTACTGGCAATTTCGCAACCGGAGATTGCAATGTGAACTGTCCATAATGTCCATAGTATAACTTGTTCTAGCCATATCATTCAGAGGAACCATACCTTACGCTCAGTGTTTTCTCGGGAAACAGCAGCATGAGGCAGCTATAGCAGCAGTCCACCTGGTGATATACAGTCGTTGCGAAGCCTCTGACACAATTTAGACAAACGATGCCGTTTCGACTCCTATGGTTCGTAGGCACTACTGTACTACTGTCTTTTGGACTTGAACTGCCTGAGGAAAATATCTGTGCCTGGTCGTTCTACATTTTTTGTTGTTGTTGTTTAGTCAACATGGAGCACGTTGCAACATAACTCCTTAAGAAAGCCGATATTGTTGGCCGGTGGCATCGAAATCAACAGCGAAATTCCACCAGCCCCGGACAGCTCTGCGTTTATACACGTACAATTGGCTTCCAACAAAGCCATCGGTAATAGCCGCCGCAGCTTGTAACTCAAGCCCACCGAAGAAAGAAAAACTTCCCCAAGGATGGCGTATTATTACTTTGCCGAATGCACCCCCATCGAGCATATGGAACATGTTTTTCTTTTGATTCAGCGACTGCCATCAAACAGCTCGTGATGCAACCAGAGAAGCTTGCGATGTCCCCATTCTGTTACCGTGAAATCGGCTAAGCCAACGCATAATACAGGTAGCACAAGGACTTGTGTTACTTGTTCGCATAAAATATGAAGGCTCTGCAAAATAGCTCTGAGCGGTCAACGAACAGCGTTGTTGCCGCGGCGATGGCTTGATAAATGGGCGAGATGCAACGTTCTTAGGCGAAAAGGAAAAGAGCTTACTTCACCTCGCGTGCAGTTGTGCGGCTTTGCCTTGCATTTTTCGTACATTAGCTTCTCTAGCTCTCCTACTTTTTGGTATCCGCTCTTCTTTCCTCGATAGTATCGCATCTTGAGCCCCGAACATCGGTTTCGGCAACTCCTGCGGAATTATTCAGAGCGTTAGTCCCGCCGCTGCGCTGAATAATTGAGTCTCACAGTGCGCGACATTTCGCGCTCCCCATCGTTCAACGTGTTGAAGGCTGTTTACACAGCTGTTTGCGATGAGAAGGCTGTGCATATCTTTTTTTTTTCTGCTTCCATAGGCGTACATGCGCTGCTCTCTTATTCGAGCTGAGCGGGTCAAGATCTCCAAACGCGCACCCTGTGCCGGAAATCACAGTCGATGTGTCTCGTTGTAGAGATGGCACAGCCTTGCGTGTAAGAAAACGGAAACATCGCTGCAGGACAAACGTATAGTTGCCCGAGTCAGTCTGTTGAACTCACCACAGGTTCTTCGTTTAGTGACCCCGCGTACGGACTATGCGATAATGTTAGTTTATGCTAAATTATGTGGGTGGGAAAGCATAACGCACGATCACAAACATGGAACGCCCTAGCCCATGGGCTTGTTTCTCTACTCCGACGCTTGGAGCGCACTACATAGCGTGTTTTTTTATTTATTTATTTATTTATTTATTTGAAGTGAGTATACCTGATGACATGCGCGTATTCAGGAAGGATGTCCAAACGTTCTGAATCCCCCCACCCCTCCCTTAAAATTTGTGCGCACAGCGCCAGCGTACAATGCGTGAAAAACTTGTGCAGTTCTTCATCTCAGCTCTTACTGTTCCTTTGCTCCGGAGAGACAAGAAATATTTAATGATTATTGGAGAGAACCGAACAGCACTTAAATAACTCACCGCAAAGAAAGATGGCAGGGATGCCGAACTCGGCTAAAATCTGTTAATTACTGTTTGAAGTTGACGCTATTAGGCACTACAGCCCTTCACTATCCGCGCGATCACCGCTGGCCTGCATACTTTAACTTTAAATTGTTTTCGTTTCATTTATATCCAGCCAAAACTGAGATAGAGCTGCATTATTGCGGACTCTATATGCCTCAGCCAATCAGTTGCGTCTGGGCCGGCAGAGAAGGAAAGCGACATGCTTGAATGCCAAAGCTTCTTGTTCAAAAAATTACGAACCCTTCCTTTACCGGAAAATGAAGCTAAGCGAAGCTTGTCTTGCGTGCACCTGACCTTAGTCATGGTTATGTATGTAACCCACAGGTAAAGGTGCCGGATTACTTCGGTCTCCCGCTCCTTCAGCTCGGCATCTTCTTCTCGTTATCATATGATTGCGAAAGAACACGACGCGGTGTTTCAGTGCCCCCCTCCCCCCCTTTGCGCCATCTCCGGCAACGACCTCGCTGACGAAGCTGCTAGGAAAGCGCACGAAGGAGCAACCTTTGTTTCTGTACGTTTATCGCGGACGGACGCAGCCCAACACTTAAGCAAGCTGGCACACCGTATGACGTTGGAGAAGTGGCGCACACCTGAATTCACCCAATATTGATTGCATTCCCTCGACCCCTCTATGCAACTGCGGCTGTTACCTGCGCTCCCGCGATAGGAGGAAACAATGCTGTGCCGCTTACGCTTGGGCGTGGCATTCACCAATACATATACGTGTTTGATCGGAATGGCTTATAGCGCCGAGTGCAATGCCTGCGGTGTCGAGTAGACTATAGAACATCTACTGTGCTACTGCCCATCTTTTGAAAATCAGACATGACCTCTGCACAGCTCTAAATCAGTTAGATAAAAAACCATTCGCCTTGAACAAGATCTTGGGACCATGGCCTCGCATATCGCAGCTACAAAAGGCCACAAAAGCGCTGCTTCGATATTTGAAAGCTACCGGACTGGGCCACCGTCTGTGGTCCGGACTGAGTGACCGACCGAAATCCCCAGTGGACATTCCCTCCTTCTTTTAATCTTTCCCTCCCCTTTTCCCTTTCCCCAGTGTAGGGTAGCCAACCGGGCTCAATTCTGGTTAATGTATTTTCCTCTCATTTATCTTTTGCTCTCTCCCTCTTCTCGTTGCTGCCGGATTGTCTGGGCTTGGGCGGCTCTAACGGCTCTTTCGGCGCGCCGACGGCTGCCCTTTCACGGGCGAGTCCTCGCCGTCACTCGTCGAACGCTGCCAGTTTTTCGGGAGAGCGCACAACGGGGGGCTGTCCCATCCGTTTTCCGAGAATGAACTGAAAGGAAAAGAAACCGGCGGCAGCATGCGCGAGACCCTTTCATGTCCTTTCCCTCCCCTGTGGAACAGAAATGGCTCTGATTGGCTGCGGGCGTGGCGTGAGCGCGCGCCTATGCAGCTGGAATCCTTGCTAATGACTCACGCTCCGGCGCCGGCGCCGCTGCCAACTCATCAAAGTTCCCTTTCCTCCAACTGCACTGCTATGGGAGCAACTGGGTTTTTCTGTGAGCAGACCACCACCAAAACTTGAGCCAATACAAGCTTAGCTTGAAAAATAAATGCGTCGTTAGAGCGCTCAGTAGGACGCGAAAAAATTTATTATTACTATTATTATTATTATTATTATTATTATTATTATTATTATTACTATTATTACTATTACTATTATTACTATTACTATTATTATTATTATTACTATTACTATTACTATTATTATTATTATTATTAAGCATCCGCGCAGTCATAATTCTCAATAATCATATGAAAATAAGACTCCCCCTTGAAAAAAACCTCAATCCGCGCCTGCCTGATGAGTTTAAGACACGTAACTTCTTGAAGGCGTGGCTGTGGATTTCATTAACTTGGCATACGTCAAAATTCGGCTGCAAAAGAGACGTCGATTCCAAACCTTTTTTTTTTCTGCTCAGAAATATCGCACACCACGTTGACTTAACGAAGGGCTTCAGTAATATCCCAGTCATTACTACATAACACTGGTTGCACGTGAGAAAGAAAGAGAAAGAGAGGGAGAGAAACGTTAATGGTACGAGATTCGCTTTCTTAATACATCCGTAAGAAGGCGCTGTGGCGCTGCATGGCCCCTGTGGGTGCCAAATAAAGAAACAACAAAGAAAAGGAAAAATAGCTATGGCTTATAACGAGCACAGGCATTTAAGAACTTCCCGACTACAATAATACTCACAAATGTAAATGGTAAAAGCACATTATCATATATTTATGGCAAAACTCAAGTGTATGCAGTTAGTAATGAGCTTATACCACATAGGATGGATTCAGAGCTGACATTAGTCGCATGCGGCCGAATGACGTCTTCGAGTGAGTGCTGATAATCATGTCGACGCAGTTAATCACTGGTGCTCCTTAAGAAAGCGTGGTGGTTGTCGACATGGAATAAAAAGCAGTTACGCTTGCGTAATATTTATTTCATTAAATAAAAATTAAAAGGAACGTTGTGATCCATAAAGACTGAAGCTCCGTGTCATGTTCCTAAAATAACTGTACGAGAAGAAGGGGAACTGAGGCGCCCCATTTTTATTAATCACAATCGTACGACCGCGTATGAAGCGAATAGGCAATGAAACCGAGGAAAGAATAAACTACTTGTTTTCTTTTGTGCTGAAGTGTATAAATGATTAAGTCACAAAAATGAAAGCCCATGAAGAAACTACCTGATGCAGCTGGGAAGGGCGGCAAGTTGTTTGCGAGTCTGCATCAAGTTCGCGAAATCGGGCTCACAAAATCGAGCACATAGTAAGTCATCAAGCATACCCATGGCGTGTTCTAGCGACTAAACATGCTCGTGAACACTATCAACGCTCGTTTCTTTTCCACTCGCCGTCCATACACATTATCTTTCAAAAATAAAACAACGGCGTCTTCGAATTTGTCCGCACGTGGGCCATTACCTGTGCCGTTTCTGCCACAAGACAGACGGCATGTTGCAATTTAACGTAGTCGTTCGATCGCGCACATCAACTGCAACACTGTTGCTCAAGATAGAATGAACCTGAATGAAATGTTTGGTTGGATACAAGGACACGTCTCACGTGCAGAGAGCAGATTATTGCAATCACCGTAAAGGTCTCTTGCGACACACGCAAGAACACCATATGTGTGCGATAGTTATCATTAAACTTTACTATCGACCTAGCGAGGCTTAAGGCAGCAAATCTTTCGTTAGCTCTTTCTCCATGTCTGTAATAGATTTTTCTTGCTTCTTTTTTTACAAGTTTAGTCATGCTGCTTCCGACCGTGACTAGACTTTCGTTGCACTAATTTTTTTATCTCCAGCGACGGGAGTAAAAAAAGCTTACCTCTCTGGATGTTGCAGGAGTTCTGCAGGTCACTCAGAATGTATGAATTTAATCAATAACCCATACCTGTTAAAGTTCCTTTTTTGATCTCCTTAGTAACGAGAGGAAAGTTCATACGCTAAATGCATAGCGTGAAGTTTTTTCTATACCTAAGTTTCTGAACTTTGCGCATTCTTTTTTCTGTGAATAACGTTTAATCACGCATACAAACTGCTACAAACGTAACGTTTTTTTTTTCTTCTTTTCTACTTTTATGCGCAACTTTAATTGAGTTTGAACGCTGGACGACTGAAAACTAACACGAAAACGAACAGAAAATGAACAAATAGGAAGATCGAAGGCATGTCCTGAATCCTGTCAGTGACTCCGTCCACTGTATAAATGAATTGAAATATCGGGTGCTTTTTTATTATTTCTGAATAACACTAGGTTACCGCAGAAGCTTCGGCCGCTGAAGCACATCGCAAATAGTCAAAAATAGGTTTGCAAGCATTACGCGGCATTGAAATGTGCATTACCTACGGAAGAAGAGTTACATTTCGGCGCATCTCGACAAAAACACGCGCAGTCGACTTTTTCCAGCAAACGGGCCCCGAAACCGTCAGCCCAGGCAGTGGGGAAATGCAACGCAGTGCCACCAACGACAACAGCATCTAAACTTACAGATAGCACAATGTTACCACCTGAAAGCGACCGCAACTCGACTGCGTGAGAGAGAGTGTCCTCATCGGACGAAAACGGGCGAAATAAGAGCCAAGCTATTCGCGTTAAAAATTTGGAGGACGCTAAAGCTCCGCCTTTGAGAGTGGAACGCGATAGCCATTCAAAGATCCCTGGCTGCTTCTCACAGTTCCCCGCAACTACAGCTTATGTAACCGTAATGTTTACCGCGAGACGCTGGAGGCGAAAGCTACGCACGAAGGCAAGTTTTCTGGTAGGAACGCGGCCTCTTGCGTGGACCGATCCCGGAGGTAGTGCGCATCCGAGTCAAAAATATTACATCATTTTTAGGTTTCTGTTATTGTTTCGTACTTCTAATGTTTCAGACTGAGAAGATTTAACATAAAAGGCACGCGCTGTTGGGGTTTTGTTTCGTGGCATTTGTTTGTAGGCTGCCGTTCTCGAAATTCCGTGGAATAAGTTTGTCAAGAATGTAAGACAAGTTATGAGCGACTTTAGTGACAGAATGGTGCGGCAATATAACCCGCATATACCGCATGTCATATAGCAAGGCGTGGTGTATACATATACCTAAATATATAGTGGAATTTTCGCTCAGTTGGACACCGGCGTCGGACGGCGCCAGCGCCAGATTTTCTGCAACACGGGGCCCTTAACGCTATCGCGTTATAACAGGCAAAGAATCAGATAAATCAATTCGTTTTATTAAAGTATAAAGATACGCTCAGCTGCGTACATTTGTTGCAATGAGGATATTTGGCTAGCGTTCACTGTTTCATAGAGAACAGAGCCAATGATCGGCGCTTCTGTAGCGGCTGTACATACAGATGGCTATACGTATATACGCCGACTCGATATATGTACGTGTCGTGTGTTGATTATGTCGGGCGATGACGTAGCTTTTGGATAAAAACCGTTTTCACGGGAAAATCGAAGCCTCTTTCTTAAAGAAAGATGGTTGAACGCGAAGCGTTCCCACAGTCCAAACTGGATCAAGTCTAAAGCCAACGGCCACGCAACTAACCCAAGAAACGCTGAGTGACCCGGTGCTATGCATATGTGATTTCATTGTTTGCTTAGGACTGTATTTTTTGAACGTTCAAGTTGAATGAAGACACATATCGTTAAGTTGCATAGCCTTTATTTTAGATCATGTAGCCGTTGATTACACGCACACACTCACACTTTCAAGTATGACTCTACACTTGCACAGTATTGCCTTGTGATTGCTGAGGTAGACGGTCAGAGGCTCTGCCATTGTAATGCGACACAGCCTACTTGCAAACGTGAGATCAATGGAGGGACGGTGTTGCGTCGTGGGTCTCTGTAGCGTCTTCAGTTTCAACGAATAGCAATCTAGCATGAAACTCTCGATTCATTTGCCGTTCCCTTTCGCCACATCGATGTTAAAGTCACCGAACACGAGGATCGGCGTACTATGGGGCTTAAAGGTCTTCATTGTTTATCCCAGGAATGTTTCAGCATCACAACAAGACGTGTTGGGTCTGATGTACACGCTGATGATCACAAGACCAGTCGGAATCTCGACTGCACAAGCGCCTCCCACGTCACTTCTGCATGCCGTTGCCGATACACGGGATCGGCCTTACGGGCACGATCGCGCTCACGCTTACTAGCGCGTAGGGTAGCCTCTTCTTCTGCCGTGCACTGCACCCGCGGCCTACCCATGGAGACAGCCGGGAAGGCATTGCGTGACGCGCGTAATGCAATGCAGATATATACAATGCGTCTGGGTGGCATGGCGTTCAACCATCTTTCTTTAATACTGGGGCTTTGATATCTTTTTTTCCTAATCCTAAGACGAGCCCGTGTTCACGCGCACTTGCTGTCGCCGATAAGCAGGGACGCTCAGTTAATCGCAACAGGGGTGGTGCCATGCATAGCAGACGCAACATGCGCTTCCAGTTAACTTTGTGCGCATGCGCTACTCTTGCTGACCTGGTCGGTTCGCGCCATTATCAGGCACTGACCGGCCAGCCAATCGATGCTGGTGCGGTAATGCGAATGTAAACTGTAGCGTTCTACGCAGATGTATAAGTTGGCTTTTCTGCAGTGCGTTTTCGGCTGTCACGTACGAGTCAGTGAGACCATGGAAAGCTTCGCTTCAAAAGCAAACATTTATCAGCTTGAACGGTGGAACGAAAACACGAGAATGCGATGCACAGCAGCCGTGCATGTCGCAGTCTCGACTTTCCCTGCCTTTGTTTGCGCTTTTAAACGTTCACCGGGATACAGAACCAATTGTTCCACCACCAGCCCATACAAAGAGCAAAGTTGCAGCAGTATTGTAAAGAAGATGAAAGAAGAAAATGTATGGGGGTCTGCAAGCATCCGAGATTTTGGCCAGAAGTGTGTGCTTTTATCATTACGTTCAGTTAAATTCGAGAAAATTAGTGCCTGTAATCGAACGTATTCTGAGAGCATAGCATGGCAGACATCCTATAGCATTCCCAAAAGTGGCGCGAAGCAACAGATGGATGTCTGCTGGCCGCTTCAAGTAGAGGCCAACATCACAGTGCGGCGAAACGTTTCCGTATTCCTGCAGCATCTCTTCAGCGTAAAATGAGTGTTTACTTAGTAGCAAGAGACCAATTTCACTTTCTGCTTCTAACCTACTTCTGAAGTCAGCGCTAATGTAGATGTGATGTAGGCGGTTGGCAAGTGATTGCCGCCGTAGAACTAGTAAATAAAGAAACGAATGTGCGGCCCACCTGCACATTATTCCTACCACGCAGAGAATTTCTTGTCTTGGCACTCTTTGGCCATACCTGGCCCTTGCGCCACTAAACAACACACATTCATTGATTCATTCAGAGAATTTCACCACATGCTCTAATCCGTTAAATGCATCGTGACGCGAAATGGGGGCCTACCTAAACTGTACACGTCAAAGAACGCCGGAGTCCACAAAATTCATCCGGAGTCCCCCACTTCGGCATGCTTCACAGTCAGATTGGTGTTGCGGAACTTAACCGAATTTATTTAATCGAAATGAATAAGCAGGCGGCAGCAATATTCCAGACACAGGGACGAACTAAAGTTCTTTGAAGAAAACCCCTCTCTCTTTTTTATTTATTACGCTGAAAGATTCTATCAAAAAGCGTTTTGCTACTGACACACGGTACGGTGTGGGTTCCTTCATATGTTTTTACTAAGCAACGAAGTAGAGCGCATAGCACTGCTTCTTTAAACTTGCGAGGATTCCTACAGAAGAACAGAACGAAGCGGGTCACGAAGGGTAGAGGAAGCAAGAAGCCTGGTTAACAGCAGAAAAGGCATTTCATCTAAAAAAAATTACGGTACATTTAGCTTGGACCATCCCTGACGTGTTAGCGGCTTAGCTATCTTTCTCTTCGAAAATTGCGCACCGGGCTAAAATGGCTTACCAGCTTATGACTTTATAGAAAGCGAAATTCTAGCTATAGAGATTTCTATTCCAAGCCTCATCCTCGTCATTTTCGTTAATGTTTATCTTCCCGGAGGTATTCTGAATACTAGTGTCCTAGATGCAGTAATTACGTACTGCAGGAAAGAAATCATTTTTGCCGGAGACTTTAACTCCCGCCATACTTCGTGGGGGTACAAGACCGATTCGAGTGCTAAACGTTTCTGGGATTGGGCTGCTAACAATAATTTATCATGCATTAACGCACAAACACCGACATTTATTTGTGTTAAGTCACTTTCCGCAATAGATCTCACCTTCGCTAGTACTAATTTGTCTATCTCCACTTGGTCCGCTATAAACTCGGGCACAAGCAGTGACCGTCTTCCTATTCTTTTTGAGCTCGTATGCCCATTTACTCAAATTACTACGCATTCAAATACTTTTGTTAATTTCAGCACATCCAAAAAGGTCTTGCACATGGCTTTACCGAATCAGTAATTGGATAACGAAGAAGACTAAAGCATAAATTTATTGTCTGCTTTAAAAGATTCCGTAAAAAAATCTCAATTCACTGTGCACTCCACTAAAAGCGGGTCTTACGTCATTACAGGACAAGAAATATAGCGTTGCAAAAACTACTTCACAACCAGTGTCCTAGCAATTGTAGAGACTATAAGTTCACGGTAGCAACGTTTAAAAGAACAGTTGCAAATGCGAAAGCCAACTTTGATTGTGAGCACTCCTAATTTCTAATGACCAACAAAAAATCACCTTTTTTTATTTCTGAGAAATAAAAAGGTCCTTCCGGCACAAATAAAGGTCGACTCTGTGTTTCCAACACCCTGCGAGTTCGCCAAATTACTGGAAGATACTGCTAAAGGTCTGGAATGTCGCATCAAGTCGATTTTTTCCAATCACCCTACGCCTCCTACTCATGGTGAAGACTTCGAAGAAGTTACAATTTCGGAGCTCGAAAATGTACTAAGCCAGCTGCCTAATTCAGCGCCAGGCCCTGATGACATTACTATGGCAATAATAAAAACTTTATTTAAGATATAATCACACGTATTACTTACCATGGTAAACCATTCCATTAAAAATTCGTGGATTCCCCCGGAATAGAAACTTGCAAAAGTTATCCCACTATTAAAAGATCAAGGTGCCGGTTACGAATTAGATAACATAAGGCTGATATATCTTACATCTCACATTGTAAAGCTCGTCGAAAGGCTCTTACACGACCGCATAGATAACTGGCTGATAGAGAACATGACTTTGAGCCCATGCCAAATTGGCTTCAGACGTGGGTGCTCGATTTGGCGTGTCCATGTTGACCTAGGAAGTTGTATTCAACTAGGTCGATGTCAGTAAAAATATGCAACTTTAGTCACTTTGGATATCACTAAGGCGTATGACAGCGTAGAACATGTAAGCCCAATAAACGCGCTTCAGAGTGCTGGTCTGCCAAAATATTTTTTCGCGTGGGTTTAAGAATTTTTAAACGGCAAGAAATTTTACTGCTATCTACGCGGATTGGCTTCATCAACTTATCAACAGTCAAGAGGTCTACCACAATGATCAGTCCTATCGCCATTGCTGTTTAATGTTTGACTGAGTGATGTACCCTTGTAACAGGATGTGCACGTGTACCTGTACGTCGACGACACTGCATTTCCTGCTGCATTGGTAGACCTACATGCTTTGTATCAAACTCTACAGTCTCATATGAACCGCCTAGAAATGTGGTTTGATGGAATTAACCTATCTCTTAATATCAGAAAAAGCGCCGTATTAGCTTCCCCTAAAGCTTTCCTGTGCAAATTTCGGTTCTTTATCGACAAGACAGCATTTCACAGGTGAATTCACTTAGATATTTGGGATTAATGTACACCGAAAATCTTAATTGGAATCCACATATAGAGCATATTACCTCAAAGGGAACACGCGCAGCAGGAATGTTGCGTAGACTCACCAGCAATCGATCAGGGTTGCGTCGGCATGTTCTCATTATGATCTATTGCATGTATGTTCGCCCGATAATAGATTTTGGCTGCGTTTTGTTTTCTGGTGGACCTGCATACAAAATTCGGCCTCTGATTATACTAGAATGACAGGCATTACGTCTATGTCTTGGGCTTCCTAATTTGTCGCTAATGATATCTTAGATAAAGAAGCAGGCCTGCCTTCTCATGCGATTTCCTATCCCAACAGTATAGCTTTTCTAAAGACATATGCATCACCACAGAGGAGATCACAATATGCTTTCATTAATGAATCGGCCTCATTTTTTACCTATCAACGGTGTCACTGAAGTTGCCCTCAAGTTGTTTTTGTACGCAAACTTTAAGGCTCGTTAAATGTTCACCTATGCAAGGTGGTCTTACTAAATCCCTCTGTTCCAGTCGCTAAAATTGAATTTGATGATATTTTTCCAAACAGGCTAAACATTTTCTCTGTCAATATATGAATAGTTTTGGGAAGACCACCTTGCCCACCTGGACAAAAAGACCGTTATAGCAATTGATACTTATGCCTGCGAAGAAAAAGAAGGTGTGGACATTGTGTCACAATATTGGTCTTTTTCCACTCCACTGCCTGACTTCATGCCTATCTTTTAGGCGGAATTATTGGCAATTGCCTTAGCTTTACGCAAATTATCATTGCGCTTGTCATCAGCCGTAATCTTAACTGATTGCCTGTCTGTGTGTTCTTCACTGACCACATTCAAATTATCAGAATCATTAAAAACTGCCTATTCTCCCAAGACACTTACGTCTTGTTCATTTAGTGTAGGTGCCAGGCCAGAAAGGTCTCGCCTTAAACGAATATGCAGATGCACTCGTAGTAGCATTCCATGATGGCCCTATAATCCCATTTTGCCTTCGTCAGCTTTCGTCACTGCGGCGCGATTCGGAAAATATATCACTGCAAAAAAGTTCGCACAGTCATCATTGGCAACATCTTATTTACCGCATCTCAGTTTTGCTTGGGACAACAAATGGTGCTCCTCTAGAAAATTGAAGTAACGATTACAAGACTAAGGTGCCGAGCCCCTCACTGAACTTTTACCTTCACAGGTCTGGTCTGGCTGTATCGCCCTTGTGCCCTTTATGGAATGAGAGTAAATCTCTGGAACACTTCTTTTTGCATGCCGCCGTTTCATTATTCAATGGAAAATATTTTTAGAAGGAACCTTCCAAAAGGTTGGCTTGAATTTGATTCTTCCTGTAACTCTTTCCTGTGGGGCTACCGTAGTGGGTTAGAGCCACAGGAACGTTTGTGAAGCCCTCTGCATCCTTCTGCGTTAGACAAAACGAATTGCATGGTAGAATTCTTCTAAATACTTATAATGTTCACAAAATTCACGGAATATCTGGATAATTGATTATTCATACATGTTACAGTAGACATTTTAAACCCTATTTGCAAGATACTTATTTCATTGCGCCCTATTTTATTCAAAAAAACAATGCTAACAGTATATTCACCACCCGATTCATGGTAGATCCCCCAGAGGGGGTTGCGCCATTTCACTAGGGAACAAGAACAAGAATAGGAAAGGAAGGCGAATCAGAACAGCCCGTAAATATGCGATGTAATGAAAAGTTATTTTACATTTGGTGCAGTCGGCTATGCAGATTGAACTTGTGTTAGTGAAAAACGGCAGGGGTACTCGCAGCGCTGACGTCTTAAAGGTCGACGGTGAAGAGACAGTGAATCTTGAAGAAACGTGATCTTCGGCGAAACAGACCGAGAAAGGTGTTGTGAATATCTGTTTCTCTTAATGAATTCCAAAAGATGTTCTCGTTAAACCCTCTAAAACATTTTGAAGAAGGCAGCAACGAAACCATACTGGCTGGCTTGGCGTCCCAATCAAAGCAGTGGCAGGTCTTACAGTGAGAGCTACTGCAGCAAATTATCAATCTCGCTCGTGGTGCAGTTAAATGACAGAGTGCATCTGCTGAGCATGTAAGGCCAGATAATTTTGACGGCGCCTAAAGATTCAGCATATTTGAGGATACAATTCTACAAGTACGCAAGCACGAAGAATCAGTGGACATCATCAGACGATAGAATAGTGAACATGAGGCGCTTTTTGTCAGAAATTGCCAGAATCTGGTTCGACTGGCGAATCGATAGTCGAGGAATAAGTCATGAACTGAGTGGATAGAATGTTTTCTAACTCATCTTTAAGGAAAATCCAGTTCAGTGGTGGGATGCAGTTCTGGAGTTCCAACAAAAAGAAAGAGGGCTACTTGACTTATCTTTTTTTTAGAAAAGAAGATTGCTATATAATTCGGAACCAGACCTCGAGCCACTTTCAAGGCTTGACTCGAGAACCTCGGAGGGAAATGCAACGTCAGCGTCCGAACATGACTGAAGACTTACTGCACTGCGTCAAAAACGTTTTTTTTTAGCCTAATGTTGTGGAGCAGCTTCAGCAACGTGTACGTGAAGAGATTAATAAGCACCGCAGGCGATTTCTCAAGTTGAGCCAGACGGAACTTACCGTGAAGAAAAACTGTCTATCTCGTCAAGTCTGATATCTATACACGGATGCTTGTGAATCTCAAAAGGGTAGAAACTCTTGTCGACACTGGAGACACGATGAGCATTGTTTACTAAAACCTTATCGACATGAGCGACATTGATAAAAGAAAGGCGATAACTGTCCACAGGTACGACAGAAAACGCAGGATTGTGCAAAAGTGGACTATACTGCATGTCCACTTTCACGGACATAGTCTCGAAGTGAAAGCTCTGTTCATGAAAGATGTTGACTTTACCTTCAACCTGTCACGTCCCCACATGAAGCGATTAGGATGAACATCTGTTCGCATGATGAAGTCACCATGGATGCAAAGCTTAGAGGGATAATTTATTATGGCAAAGGCAAAGAAGTGGTCTATGTAGCTAGTATGGCTTGACCAGCTACCCTGCAAAGGAAATGAAGGGAGGTGCTGGCGAGCAGTGACGAAAGATAATCTCGCACTCCTCATAATCGAACGCCTTTTCGGGATATTTGCAATGCGGTGGACGTGAGAATGAAATTCCTGAAATTAACCTGCATTGAAACGTGTCCACCTGCAGCGGCTCTCTTCGAGGTACCTTTCAAGCTTCGTGACACGACAGTTGTCCGAAAGAAGCCGTGCAGCCTGTCACACGATAAGAAGCTATGGTTAAGAGGCGAACTATCGAAGACGTTAGGCGCTTTGCTATGAAAGCGTCTCGTCATGCTCGGCAGAGCGATTTCGCGCTGCGTACGTATACCGTCATGGCGCACTACTGGAACACTCTCATGCCTAATGTGTGCCTGGTGTACCATGCGTCGATTCGGTTGCATGGGCACCCAGAAAGAGTAAATACTTTTTCTGGGTGCCCATGCTACCGGATTGTTTTGTTTCCCTACCGACGTGGACCCCACAAGACGAGTGGGAGAGAGCCATTCCGCGGCGAGAAGCTCTCGATTTCACTTTTGACTGGAAAGACGTTCGCGTATGTGAAAAGCATACAGTTGACTATGTCGTTCATGCAGGCGCATGCACAGTGAATGAAAATGTTCTGTCGTTGCAACGTGGGCGATGTAAGCTGAAAGCAGACGCCTTTTCAAGGATTTCCGAGTGCTTGTGCAAATACTTAAAAGCCGAAAGAACAGCCTCGTCCAGTGACCTGGTATCACGCACTGACACGAAAGCTGTATGCGATCGCCGTCTAATGAGTGCTTGATGATGTCAACCGTTCTGCACTTTCGTTGAGCAGACAAAATGTCCTGCAAAGGGATGCGTACATGACAAATCATAATTCCTACACCCAAGGTTGTCTTAAGATTAGTTTTTCCTACCGCGCATGCGTTGCCAAGCCATGAAAATGAGTCAACTAAGGTTGTTTTTTTCATTCTTGTAGCCGTAAGCTTCATCTGGTTTACTACTTGATCTTGGATTGTAGCGCGAAGTGAACACGGACACACGCGCTGCAATCCAAGATCATGTTACCGTGCCAACTCGCCCAACTTTCTATCCTTTTGGTTTACTAGTGCAATGTTTTTTATCCACCGAAGTGGCTCAGTGGCGACGCCGTTCTGCTGATAAGCACGAGTTGGCGGCGTCCGAAGCCCTCCCCGATGGTGGTCTTTCATGGACCTATATTTTAGGATGTCAGAAGATATCAATGAATGAATGCACAAAATTAATTCTACCGACTGAAAGGAAGAAAGTCAATTTAGCCATGCATAGACTGCTTGGGACGGCCAAGCGCACTCTACGTGCTACTCTGACTTGTGCGAAGGGCGAGGTAATTGGATTTTGCGTCTTTTGGAGGTCAGGGACGTGCTACACTAATCGGACAGTAGGTAGGGAAGGGCATGGTGAATAGCTATCGCGCGGCATGGCTGACCGGTTCTTTTCTTGCGAGCAATGCGACTCGGCGGGCCAGGTTCGTCAAATAATGATGTGGTGTATAATGTAAGCACAAACGCGTCGCACGCTAAATTGCATCACCTAAAGCTCGCGTAGCATGTTTATTATGCGAAACTGCTGAAACAAATAAGGAAGAGGTGCCTTTCTAAACAAAAATTGAGTAATCGAGCAGCCTCCATCATCCAAGAACGGTAGACTGGTGCCCTTCTACTTACGCCATTGCCTCTGATGGCACCTTCTGTCCCTATATGAAACTTTTGAGGTTTCCTAACCAGAAGAAAAGGGTTGAAGGCATCCGATAGAAGTTCCGAAAAGTGTTCGTCGCCAAAATTCGCTGCACGTCTCATCGTAATGTGGTGCTGTCGCGCGTTTCTGCGAGGTCCAGCATGCCATAATTAGAGATTCAACACGTTTATGTTGAATCGCATTAGACACCTTAATGTCATTAGATTCGAATAACATTCGGTGCACCGAATGTCATCCGGCCCGTGGTGGTGCTACACAGTAAAGATTAATCTCGTTTGGTCATGATATCAACGGCGATCATTGGAAAAAAAAAGATGGCGAGAAAAGAAGAACAAGGTATGGGTAAAGTGTCTGAAAAGTCAATTTATTTCAATAGGAATATGGGACGTCGCTTCACTGAAAACATGCACACAAAACTTCTTACTCCAGAATGTCTGGCCACCATACGCCAAAATAAGGCTTAGCTAGCTTAGTGGCCACAGCCGATAAATTGAAGACAAACATTATGACTGACATGACAGCGCTGAAGGGCGACGCTTAGTTGCAGCAGGTGAAGCGCTTAGTTGATGTGTGCTCTCCATTGCGAGAAAAGCTTACTAACCAGAGGACGAGGCTCGATCGTCAAGTAGACGCAGATGCCATTCGAGACGCCGAAAACACACGTGCACACAGGCGCCAGATTGTTTACAGTTTCGCCGACTAGTAAACCGACGGTGGCCAGACGCCACTAAGGTGGAGAGTAAAAAGAAAAATTGTCACAGCATGCTGTACAGCTTTCGGCTATAGTGAAAGTGACAGGTGCCTTAAACCACGCAAAATTAATTAGCTTTTTCCTTGAACGCTTCTCAAGGTACTGACGCTCATTGTCGTATTTTGACTTCTTTCCTGGGTAGAGAGTATACATTCGCTTTGAGTATGAAGCCGTACGAATTTCTCGAACTCATTCGATTCTAATATAGCTGTGTATCAACCGAATAATGTCATTTGATGCTAATGTCATTCGATTCAAATGACGTCAAAACGCCCAGGGTGTTTATAAGATTCTTCCACTCGCTCTGCAAGGTCCACCATGGTGACTAAGGGAGTTCGTCACTGAAATCTTCAGCGCGTCTCTCGTCGTAATGCGCTATTCTAGCCTTGCTGGCTCACGAGAGCTTCGCTTTCACCGATTCCCACAGTCCATGGGATCTGTATAACATTTATTTTTTTCTTCTTTTTCTGCAACTGATCTGGAGAACTTGATACGTTGCCCGGCTTTGCCGTGAAGCTTATGCAATTACTTCGCAAGAGTTCCGTCAAGAGAAAGAACAACATTCTGAAAGCATGTGCTCGAAGATGACGCGCAACAATTGCCTCAGTGTGCACACGCTGAAATCGCCGGAGCGTTTGCGAATGTCGCGCCGTTCTTGTTTACTCGGCCACGTCCAAAAACTTTCGGATGTTTCGTTTCGCTCCATTTCACAACATAAGTAAACATCGCTGGATGAGAGGGCTAAGGCGTGAGGCCTGACAAAGAAGTTCGCACGAGCCCTAATGAATATTCACAGCTAAGTGAATAGTCACACGCCCGTTACCAAACCAGCCTCAGCTCCAACTGCGGTTGGGTTGTGTAGGGCGCCGTCGCACATTCAAAGTTTCTCTGTTTTTCGGCATTCCTGTACAACGCGTCTCGTGCCAGGTATTCGTAAATGACATTTTCCGACTAGGCAAGACATAAACGCAGTGGTCGGGCACTATTTGCGGCAGTACACGGACGCGGAGTAGTGCGCTCTGCGCTAGTTGCATAAAAGAGCATTGAAAATATTCAGTCTAGTTGTGAAACATGGCTTACAATGGCATAAGCCACGTGAGTAACACAGCTGAAGAAAAGGAAGGTTGTGGGAAACGACCGCACCTTTCGGGGGAGTGGGAGAGATTGCAGGAAGGTAGCGGGGGAAGGAGTGAGAGGGAGTAACCATCGCCTACTATGGCATTCCTCTAGTCAGAGCGACATTGCCACATAAAAAGAAATTTTACTCTCTGTCGAATAGGTGTGGTCTTCCCCCATTCTTTGTTTTAATCACCGTCAGTGCTGTTTTCTTATTGCGCATATTAAGGTTTCTGCTAGTGGTAATTACGGTAATAAAGTAATAAAAATGACAATATCCCTTGAGATGTGCGAAAAAGAAAATCTGAGCGCTTCTTAACATATTCAGGACGGAGGGTAGGAATGCCATCATCGCAGCTTCGTCTCGGTGGTTGCCAGCAATTTCGATCAACTTTTTTATAACGCTAATTATGATAAATATGTGTGCTTGGAGTTACGTGATGTGGGTTTTTTTTTCTGGGGCGGGGGGGGGGGCTATCACAGATAATGGAGTGCTAAGCTTGCGAATGAAAAGCGAATTTTCGAGAAGTTTATGCTTGTGTGTGAGATACGAAACAGCGCCCCCAAGTGGATTCCTCTGGTATGCACCCTGTCACTAAATAGCAAAATAAGAACGTCGTGCGCCTCAAACATTCGTTACGAGACTTCGTTCAAAGCGGCCGTGCTGTCATTATTCCACTTTGACAGTTCTCTGCTGCAAGCTATTGCGGGGAAGTCTGTAATACGGAATGACATTTCTGCCTGTATGTAACGGTATTTCTGCACGACATGGTCTCGAGACTTAGCAAATGTTCTTCCTCTCTTTTACTCATTTCTTGTCTTCTTGTCTTAATACGTCCTCCGGGTACCGTCAGTCGACTTTGCACTACAACGTCGTCTACTTGGCAACGTGTGTGACACTCCATGCACTCTAGTGGCTCCAAATTAAGTTATGTCGCGTCGTAATGTTTTGCAATGAGGCAAGAATCTCTGTGGTGTAGGCGTGACATGCACTGCACATCCATTGCGAAAGACACAGAGACCTGCAAGATGCCACTCAAAAATGTCGCACAAGCGACTTCTTATCTTGCGCAAAGAAGGGACGACAGAACACGATGTCATCGTTTTGTCGTCCAGCACAACGCGGCAATTAAGAAGAAAAGAACGGGAAGGAGGAGATGACGTCAGGTAGAGAACACTGAATTTTAGTTGCTTTTAGGCAGCAGGCAATATTCTGCAGTATAAGGAGACAGAGCGTACCACTCGACTCTCAGTACATGTAAACATTATATTAATTTTATTTATCAATCCTAGTGCATGCGACGTTGGCATCATGGGTGACGCCTGCTACTACTTTAGGTTTACTCATACAGAGTGCAAACACTACAATATTCACTACTGAAAAATAAACCAAAAATTGATAAAGAGATAGAATGTAGTAAAAGTTGGAACACGTTCAGGCTCTTTACACTTTCTTGATCCGTTATGACATATGTTTACAATAGACGATCCGCCTGTTTAACCAATACGCGCAAGCATTCATAGTACATTGTCTCTGTGTGCATAGCTTTTAGCTCTTCGCTATTCAAATAGACAGCGAGTGGCATGGACACCCATACAAAACTTGGCAGTTTGTGTGGTCTTGGCGAAGCGATTTTTCTGCAATCTAGACTTACATTGTATGTGGAACCATGGTTTTTGCATTGGTAACTAGCAACTGGTGCTATAGTTACCACTCTTCCTGTCCACTCCTTCGTCTTACGTCCCGCCTGAAGTCGCGGTTCTTTTCCTCTTTAAAGATGTTGTACCAACTGGCCCAGAGTTCCCCCCTCTTGAATCGATTACACTTGCCCGCATAAGTACCCTGAATGGGCAGGCTACGGTTTCTGAAATGAAGTTGTTCACGGAAGACGTCGTCTTACATTTATTCACAGAGCGAAAAGGCTACCTTTAACGCTTTTGAGAGAGCACGGACAGATATATAATTTATTAGAAAGGCAGAGAGGTCGGCCTGAGCTACCATGCTCTGGCCTGTTACTCTGCAAAGTGGAAAAAGGAATGGGGACAAAAAAGCGCACACAAAAGCACATATAGGCATCTTTCTGGACACGTCGCAAGCACTAGAGAAAGGTTGTCGTTTAAACGTCACCGTAAATGTATGAACTTCGTCCATCTTTACGAGTAAATAAAGACATACTCTTATAAACCACGACGGGAAAGATAACAAGAGAGAAACGGCTGAAGCTTGAATGAGAAAAAATATAACGAGCGGCGAGACTAGGGAAGCCAGTACTTCTTGGATACAAAGCCATGGCTACGACGTCTAAAATCGCGCTTGTTTTATTTGGTTGATGCTGCACAACATACTGTCATATTGTTTCTCGCGTATCATCTGTTTCAAATGTTAAGACGAATTGTTATCAGTTTATAGAGCACTACGACTCTGGAAACAATATTCCAGGCACAGTGTTTCTCATATACGTACTGCTTCGTCATCCTTCGCCAAATCGAGGGCCCCAGCGGTATCTTTTCTCCGTTTCTGTGCATTACAAGTGAGTGCTCAGAAGAACTAAGTCAAACGCAGCGAATAACACCGTGCGCTGAGTACCGTCCGCTATGTTTGTTTATCCCAGAGCTAAGGTATCAGCCGTAGTTTCCTGAACGGCGTTGTTTTTTTTTCACTTCCTCTTCCCTCGTATTGTTTACTTCCTTTTCGGTCGGTCTCGATCGTTTCATTTATCGCTTGCTCACTTCCTGCCTCCCGTTGTTGCTGAAGTAGCAAGTCACAACCTAACTGGTAAACCCACGATTCTGATTAGTTGACCAATTCCAGCCCTTGCACGCTGCAGCTCGCTCTCCCTATCCGTCACGCTGACCAAATAGGTATAGTTTTCCACTGCTGACCTGGCTGGACACGAGGTCGCTGATTCGATTTCCGGCTAAAACAACCGGATTTTGATCGGGATGGAATGTCCATATACTCGCTAAAGGATCCTGGGCTGGGGAAATTTGACCGTAATCCTCACTACGACGTCTCTCCAGGCCCCTGTGTTCTTTTTTTTTTTTGGCACGATACGCCAAATCAGTCAGTCAGTCAACCAATCAATTCATTAAACAATCCAACAATGGGTCAGTCAGTCACTCAGTAAGTTCTTCCTTTCTTTCCTCCTTCCTTCCTTCCTTTCCTTCTTTCTTTCTCTTTCGCTCTCACTTGTCTTGTGGAACAAATTTAATCTCCTCCTGGACGCTTTAACATATACCGAGCTTGACAAAGGCTGGAACCAAAACCGAAGGCAGTCACTGCATTCTATAGTAAGGGCCACCGTGCCCGGACCGGCGTCCGCGCGAGCCCGCTGCAGTGGAGGGTCCCGCTTCGGGGATCTCCCGCGCGGTGGCGGGAACGGCGCTGTTCCGTGCCGGCGCTCCCTCGTTGCGACGAGCCCTTTCCACGCGAAGCGGGAAGCACCGGCGCGCGCCAACTCTAGTTTAGGGAGCGCATCCCCCAACCGGAGCCCCTCGGCTGACGCGCCGCCGTGACGCCGCAGCAAGCTGCCAATACGAGTTTTTCGCGCGCTCTGTTCATAAGCTCTCCTCAAATGGCCCCCGTGCGCTAACCGTGACGAGCACTCGTGCTCCCGTAACCGGAAGCTTCGTTTTGATCTGTCCCCGCTCGTCAGTGTTTGTGACGTCACGTGCGCGCCTGAGGGTCACGCTGCCGCTCTTTTCGGGGAAGAATCTTCTAAAGACCTCATTCTAACGAAGAACTGACAGCCATTTTACGTTACTTTACCTGCTGGTTTTCTTTCGATGATTTCGTAGACGCCAGCGAGATGGCCACAAGACGCATTCGCTTCTCGAGCGTGCAATGGGGAGAGCCGCGAGCACCTATTCTGCCCCTTCTCGTCTTCTGCATATCAGGCAAGTAAAACTCGGTCGTATTCTTACATTTATTTCGTTTCCTCTTTCTAGTCTCTTTTTCTCACGGAATCTTTCTAATGTGGACCAACATTCCCGTAGTGTTAAAGCTCAACGCTAACGATCAAACGTGCAGCAGTTTTCATTATTTAATGACATCATTGTGACTTGCGTCTCCGTAAATCCTATTAGTGTTTTCG
Organism: Dermacentor variabilis; assembly: GCF_050947875.1. Classification (NCBI taxonomy): domain Eukaryota; kingdom Metazoa; phylum Arthropoda; class Arachnida; order Ixodida; family Ixodidae; genus Dermacentor; species Dermacentor variabilis. The sequence goes on from NC_134569.1 coordinate 37,327,059, forward strand.
CAAAATGAAATTCAGAACGCTACGTTATGCGCCACATACGTTCGGGCTTGTTTTCCTTCTGGCGAGAGGACAGCTGGTCTTCCAAGGTGTGAAGAATTTATATGTCGAAATATTTTAAGAGCCTAAACCTAATGTGTTGCGAACACGGACAGCACTGAGACACGGAGACGACGTGATCACGTGGACGAAACAATGTAGCTCTGCATGAGGAAAGGAGAAAGATCGAGAGAAGCCTGATCACAATAGAATGTAAATAAATATGGAACGCAACTTTGTAGTATGTGCCTTTGTGCGCTTCCCCTTCGTACCAGGTTGACCCTGTAGCTGTAGGTTAGGCACTATGCATACAACTGTAGTGAGTGCCGGTATTTTGCTTTGCCTCATTGACTTACTGACAGGAAGCGATGTACGTTAGAAAAGAGCTGATAGAGTTTATGCAAATGCTGACGGCAATTATGCGTTGATATGTATCTTCCGCCTCCTGATTACCGTTTTCTGTTGAATGACATGGACAAACCCCACAATACGCATACTGTAGTGTTATGTGAACACGGCTCTGCAAATCGCTTGGGGTACGTGATGTAGCGTGTAGAATAATACTGCTTTCCTCAAGAACATACATTTTCATTTATGGCTTATACATTTTGTCAAGTCTGCGTGCGTCCACGTTCGTAACGTCAGGACGACGTCTTTTTTGTACGGACTACACGGCAGAGAGTTCAGGTGCGTTCAGTTAATAATAGATGTGGTTCAAATGTGGTTTAGGAGGGATTGTTTTAAATCTATAATGTGACCAGAAAAAATGGATAGCTGCATTTCATCCTGTTCTTTTTCTCAGAGCGGCCTGCTATTCTTGTATGGTGCCACTGTTCATGTTTACTTTCTTTCTTTCTTTCTTTTTCCCTATTCATCCTCTAATTCAAACCATTCCTTTCTCAGGTCCACGGCATCTCCATTCACTACGTAAACGAAAGGCGTCCGTGGAAAAGGGCGCGAAAAGAAATGAGATAAAATGTAGTTGGCGAGTCTTCACGCAAGATATACAGAAAAGACAGAGGCGCGATAGCAATTCCGGGACTCATCTATATCTCGTGATTTGGAAATAAAATATGCAACCTGGACAGATGTGCGGCGGCGGCGAAAATCGAGTAGGGAGTGTGCGCATGCGATAGCATCCCCAGATCGCGTTTGCTTCGCGATCTTCTGGCTAGCAAAAGGAAGTGGAGCGCAAGTAGATGAGAAAAATAAAAGGAATTACAAGAGGCGGCAGAACAGCTCGTTTCGGTTTAACCGGCGACTGCACGGAAACGCGGTGGCTATGGCTTGGCAAGCGCGTCTACATGCGAGTCGCCGACGTGACAACACGGTTGGGTACTACAGCTAATCAAAGAGGGTCACGTGATTCGTCAAGGTTGCGCGCTGTTTAAGCGACTCACGCGAAAAATTGGGGAAAAAACATTCAGTTACATAGGGACAAAGAGAAAAAAAAAAGAAACTGGGCGGAGAACCGTGTCGATCGTTTCACCCAAGGGCGTGTTTTTTCTTTGCACGGTGGTATTTCGAGCCAGTAGGGAATAATGGTGGATATTTAATTGTAAGCTCGTGGACGGTGCATCAACGCCGGTCAAACGGTGAATCTATGCGCCGTTTATGTCGAAATCTTGGAATAATAGCTTACGCGCAGCAGCTTCGAAAACTTTCGCATATTTCATTAAAATGACCACATGACTTAATGTATCATTAAATGGCGTGTGTAAAGACGCGGGCTGTCTCCTTCGCGCCGCTTCTTATACTCAAAAAAAGTAAATAATATGTGTCGCTGTCGCAATACTTTATTGAAACATTGAAAATAATGTAGCATGTACGAAACCCTTCCAGCAGCCAAGCTCAAGCCATTGTTCTAACCACTGTACCCATATACGAGCATGCCAATGCTCGTTTTCTTTCTTGCCTGTCAACACCAAGAAACGAAATATTAGGTGGCATTGCAGACGTAAATATATTCTACGGTTAATTACATTTTGCACATTCCACGTGTTCAAAGAATTAGTAGAAGAAACTGTCATATGAATGAATGAATGAATGAATGAATGAATGAATGAATGAATGAATGAATGAATGAATGAATGAATGAATGAATGAATGCTTTATTTAGACAACACATTGTCTGGGATGTAGGGGCTAAAGGTAGACGCAACTGACTGAAAAACGTCCCCCTACCCTTACATTGCTCAGGGAGTGGAACATCACGAAAACACAGTTGAACAATGTAGAAACAAGAAAAAGAACAAAATGTTTGCTGCACGAAATCCACGAGATATCCCACGAGATCGCCAGATATGAAGGGATAGGGAGCAGCATAACGGTTGGAAGTTGGAGAATTGGATGATCGCTGTACTGTGTTTGTATATCATGGAATAAAGAAAAGTTTCAAGGAAGTCTTGAAAACTTACCAATAATGCAGGATCCAACTATTTCATATCTCGTCCGGAGTAGCGTACGAGGCCGTCATGGGGGCAAAATGCAAAACCTGTAGTGTGCGTGTGTGTGTAACATTTCGGAGGGTCATAAGTGGCATTCTCAAAGAGCCTCGTGCGTAGTATGAACGCTCCATTATCATCCAGCACTCCAGAGCTGTTATAACATACGAAAGGTAAGACTGTCTTGCAACATGATGTCACGCAGCGAGGGTGTATAAGCAAACGGATTTCAGTGCGGGCGACGCATAGCGCGATATTTTCTCCTCGAAGCCTGGGTTTTTTAAGGTCTCTATGCGGTTTCACGTGACGTCACGACAGAAGCATCGCTGACCTTAAGCATGAAGTTTCTTACAATTAGTATAGGGGACTCTGGCGCTGTGATCGTTCAGCCACCATGGGGAATTATGGGTAGTACATGGACTTGTCTGATCGTCGTGCTTGGAGCGTCAGACATTCTGTTGTCCTCGTTTATTAAGCGTTATCGCGGCATAAATTGGAGTAAACTTAAAATCAATTTATATTATTTTTAATGCAGAAGGTAATAATACTCTGCAAGCACGTATAATTGCTGCTAAGTGTAGTGGTTTTGCCTGTCTGTGCGTCTTTGGCGTTGTGGTTTCAATATCAGGCTTCTTTGCTAGAGGCCCTGTGTTCGAATCCTTCCGTCGGACAATTTTAATAAAGCTTGGCCAATTATTTATAACGCAGTACTTTCTTGACAATGATCAACTTGCAAAGTCCCAAAGCCATTTAAAGCCAGAAGGGCGATGTTTGAGCAAATCCATGTACTACCCATCATTCCCATGCTGACTGAACTGTCCTGCTTGCAGTTCCCATAGACACTAGTGCCACTGTTCCCTCTAGTAATTGTATGAAACTCTATAATCTAAAGGGTGATGTGTCAGCCGGCGATCAGGCGCTGGCTATTCAATAAGAATGGAGATGTGGGCGAATAGGTCCAAGTTCATGCCCTGATTTTGTAGCGCGAAGTACGAAAAGAAAAAGAACGAATGGTTAGCTAAAGAAGGACGGACGCGGGGATTCGCGCTGCAGAAATTACGCCACGAGCTGGCTATTCAGCGCGCCAGCCTTTGGCCAGCCACGGATGAGCCAGCTAGGACACGAGCCAATTATGGACACCGCTCTGTGAACGCGAAGTTTGATTGCTCGACGTTAACTATGCCTGCCACGCCACTTGCCAGTTTCGGACGGACGGACTGTATGTCAAAAGCTATATTTGTCTGACGGAAGAAACTCGGACAGCGTAGCGCGAATTTTCCGGTGTCCCGTTCCTTGTGTTCGTCAATAAGCTCGTTTCGCACAGCACGAATAGCGCAATCGCTAACGCGGCTTCCGTCCCTCGGTTATCGCACACTTCGCTACTCACATCCACTCAGGTGTATTCGGGAACTTATCGGCTCAGACGACAGCGCGTTGCGTTTCTGCTGCACAAGCGTAACTCATCTGCTCCTGGAACCGAAAGGAACACCATTAGCGCACACTCGCATCATTGCTTCTGAATGCCTAATGAAGGCTTCCATCTAACCGTCCTGACGAGCCCGACGAAGGGAGTGCAACCGCGATAAGGCATGACAGGCAGCGCTGCCGAGCCTCTGTGACCCGTCAATCTTGCCGGCAGGCTAATTTGGCTGTTGACCTGCCTTTAAATACCATCCTTCGTTCATGACCTCGGCACACGCTGTACCATTATTCTACGGACATTCATTTTCAACTAATCATTTGGCAGGCAAGCAGAAGTGCGTCCGAGACAACTTTGCTCCCACCGCAGGTTACTCTTCGAGTGACGCAATTTCGTGGCGATTACGATTCAGCCAGAACAGCGTGCCAGGGGTAAGCGTTAGGTGAAGACGGGCGTAATTATCCGACCACGTCAGCACTCATTTTGGAAAAACTCGTTGGACAGAAGTGGTTCGATCTGTCACTGGCCTTCGCTGTGCAAATAAGTTAGATAACGTTCATTCGACCTCCCAGCAACTCTATAATGTAAACTGAAGTATACTCCAAAGCTGTAAGAACACCAGCACCTCTTGACAATTCCATAACCAAGCAAATTAAGTTACGGAAGGCAAAAAAAAAAGGTAACAAAGCCGATGCTAATGCAGATTCCTCCCTTTATTATTCAGCAAAACGCGGAAAATGGCAACCCCCTTTTATCTAACCTGAACCTGTCGAATACAGGCGTGCCGCTAAAGAACGGAACATACTGGCGCCTTGAGCTTAGAGTAGCTGGACATCTGGCGCCGTGGCTGCCGCTTTTGCTTCTTTAAATTAAATTATAGCACACAAAAAAGAGGCGCTGTAGCTGACGCTGTGAGATAGGAGACAAAGACATCAATTTTCATTGCGTGGTTAGCCTTTTGGAATTAGACTTTCTTTATCTCCCTCTCTCTTGGCAAAGCAGGCGAAGACACAAGATCCCACGTGAAACAAATTCGCTCTTTCATGCGCAGTTCTTTTTGTTAAAGCTGACTATTACGTTATAAACAAGAGAAAACTATAGAAAACGTGTTTGAATGGATCTAATAGCATTTGTTGATGGCAAGTACTAAGGTTTTAAAAGTTTTACTAGAGTAACCACTGTTCTGGTATGGTTCTCTGAGGAACTAATCAAAACAGTTTTTTCAACATATTTTCTCAGGCAGATAGCAACACTGTCTCTTATACTCCCTCCTGCCGATCTTGGTGGTTATACTTCTCGCACTTTGAACATTAGCTTTACACTCTTCCGACTCAGCAATCTATACAGCTGTCGCCTAGCTAGAAATCGCGACCATCGCAGAACAGCAGATATAGTTACGGAGTAATTGGTGTATGAAGCAAAAAGCGATAACGTGGAAAAACTGTGCGCGTTGACGAAGCCACAGGCTAATTACACCGTGAAAAATGGGAGGGGGGGGGCTATGAAAGGCTGCTTAGCTGTTCTCACCGCCATGCTTCAAAAAATTAAAATGCCTAAACGTAGTCCAAATGGTCCACGAGAGTGGTAGTGGTAGTGGTCATACGCAGGGGTAGAGGGATGCACTATGGCCCGTTCCAGAGTCCACGAAGCCCACGTGGCTCCAGCCACATTCCTCTTTATAGCACTGTTCATCACCAAATGTGATGTGATAACTTTACTTGGAATCCGGCGATTGGGAGGCCCGGGCCTGGAGCCGCCTAGATGGCCACTGGGAGCTGCTGCTCCCGTGCGGCCTCTATGGCTCGCTGAACGGCTCAAAGTTGGTCTTGGAGTTCTGAGCTGAGCCGCACGGCCGACCACTGCGCCCGAAGATTTTCAGGGGAGACTGCCATTTTACCTTGATATATTTCACATCCCCACAACATGTGTTGAAGGGTGGCTCTAACAGATTTGCATAGCTTGCACATATTGCTCTCGTATATATCGGGAAAGAAAGCTTTTAGTTGCACGGGACTCGTATAAGTTTCTGTTTGTAATCGCCTCCAAGTAACGGACTCAGCTCTGTTCAGTTTAGTCTGAGGTGGTGGTAATACTCGCCTCCGATTTTGATAGTATGTGGTAATATCGCTAAATCTTGTTAATCTACCTTTTCCTCTCCAGATCTCCTCCTCCGCGTTCTCCTGACCGATGGAAGTCCTTCTTTGCTCAGCTCGATGAGTAAGACCTCGAGCTTCGCGGTGTGCTACCTCGTTGATGTTGATTGCGGGAATGCCTGGAGTCGTATGCGCTGGGAACTAGAGTATTTGCCTGCCGTTCTTCTCTGTGTTGGAGTATTTTGCTTCATTGACTCTGATGATGTGCCATGCCTCAGGCATTATCGAAAGCCTTTTTAAGATCAAGGCCCAAGATGGCCGATTATTTTATGGTTAAATTGAAGCATCGCATCTTTTGTCGAAAGGTTTTTGCGAAATCCTATCATTGCATCTGGGTATATGTCATGATACTCTAAGAAGTTATCTCCTTTGTTTAAAATTACATGTTCCATTAATTTTCCGACGCAGGATGTTAGAGAGATTGTTCTGAGGTTGTCGATCTCAAGCTTCTTGCCAGGTTTTGGAATGAGCGTTATCGTCGCTTTCTTCCATTGAGCTAGCACTTCTCCCTCTACCCAACACTCGTTTATGTATTCTGTTAGTTTAGCGATTGATTCATCATCAAGATTCCCGAGAGTCTTGTTGGTTATACCGTCCGGGCCTGGGGCTGATTCCGTGTTTAACTTTTGTAGGGCCGCGCGGATTCCTGCCTCCGTGAGTTCCTCGTCTAATTTTGCGTTTGTATTCCCGTTGTAGCTGGGATAGCTGCAAGGGGGTGCCTGTTTTATGTATTTCTGCCCTAATTAATTGAGAAATTTCTCTTCTGTGCCCTCATTGCGTGTATTAACTTATTACTGGCTTGAATGTGGTTTTTCTTGTTATTCTCATGGTCAAGCACGAACCTGAGCATGTGCCAGGTTTTGCCGGTGCTTAATTGTCCGTCCGTGGAATTACATATCTCGTCCCATTGTTGCTTGGTCAATTGCTTAGCATGTTCTTCTATTTTTTTTTTTTTTAGGAGCGCTATGCGCTTTCTTAGCTTTCTGCTATGCTTCTCACCGCTAAGTCTATTCTGAAGCGACTGCTTAGCTTCCCATATGTGGAGAAGTCTGCTGTCGCATTGCTCCAAGTTAGATTCAGGTGGTGCTATTTTTGTGGCGGCTTTGACGTCATCGCTGAGCTCCTTAGTCCATTGTTCTATGTCTGCGATTGATCGTTGATGTGTCGCCTCTCGCGTTCTACGAAATAGCTCCCAGTCTACTAATTTGATCTGTCGTTCCCTGGGTCTAATCGGCCCTTCCCTGATGTGTTACTCCGATATACGGTGGTCGCTACCCAAATCTTTCAGTGTGTTGTGCCACGTCCCCTTTTCAATAGTCTTGGTAAAGGTTAGATCTGTGGTTGTGTCCCTGTTTAGCGCCGTGCCTACTCTGGTTGGAGTAGCGGGGTCTGTGACGAGCGTGAGGCCTAATTCTTGCGAGTAGTTCCATAGGTCCCTTCCGTTTGCTCTGGTATATAAATATCCCCACGTGGTGTGTGGGGCATTAAAGTTTCCTGCTATAACTACCGGATTTTCTCCAGCAAGTCTGATCGTTTTCTGGAATAGGTTCTTGAATTTGTGTTTATGTAGCGTGAGGTTGCTATAAATGTTGAGAATAAATAAGCTACGTCCTGTCTTCTTTTGCGGGATGAGTTCCAATAGAATATTGTCAATGCGCGTTATGCCTGTGTTGTGTTGCACGCAAGTTATGTTTCTTTTTACCAGCGTGGTTAATGCCCTGGTCTCCCCTTCGGCAAAGCCAAAAGATCTGTATCCTGTTAGCTTTGCAATCGCGTGTGTTTCCAGCAGAATTATGACGTCCGGTGTACCCTTGTCTTTTAAATACTGCTGCAAAACTGACTTTTTGTTTTCGTAACTTCTACAATTCCATTGTCATATCCTGGTAAAAAATATCGTCAGGTAAAAAATTGTGTCACGGTGCCACGAGAGGGACAAAGACGACGATCACCAACAGGACGAAAGAAATGACGTAGTGGTGCTAACCCAACGTTCGGCCGTACTGGTTGTACCGGCCATATCCTGTTACACAAAGATGCTTGAGGTCTCCCTCACCAAATTACACTGCCGCATTCCCTCCCTGAATTTCTACTTACACAGGTCGGGTTTGGTCTTCTCCCCCCTTTGTTCATATTGTAATGAGGAGGAGACGATACAGCACTTTCTTCTATCTTGTCGCCGCTTTACTGCGGCAACAAAAAGATTGTTAGAAATACCTTTTCGAAGAATTGGCCTGGACTTGACAGAACCTGCTATTCTTTTGTTGGGGGCGTTCACTTTGGAATTCAGCCGCAGGGATGCTTGCTTCGCTGTCCAAACATTCCTTACAGAATCTAAACGAATGCCCTGCTGAATTCTTTCTTTCTTTTTTACTTTTAAATTAATTATTACTCATTCCATATGACCTTCCTGATTTTAACAGATAATTCTACGCTATTAAATGCTAATTCCATAAATATTAGGAAATTTATGCTCCATAATAATTTGGAATAATACAGCCATTTCATTGCCAAACTCCATCGTGGGTAGGAGCCATACATGTCGCAGGCTACAACAACTACTACCGGCCATATCTTCTGCAGAGTAAACACGGTCCCATTTAACCTTATATCTCTGCCCGTTTCATTTTTGGTGGAGGTGCTGGGTATTGGACAAGACGGAACTCCGCAGCGGGCTTGTCCTCGGCCGTCCTACCATGCTGACAGATTACCAGACCGCTGGGTTAAGCACGGCGTCAGCACCCGGCGCATACGCGCCGTCAGCATCGGCGATACCGCAACCGTCAGTCGTCTAGACCCATCCGCGCGACACCGGCACCTTCTCTGGTAACGGCACCGACAAAGTCGACATCGAATCATGGCTTAGCATATACGAATGCGTCGCTGCACACAACCGATGAGACCCGACAGTGATGCTCGCAAATCTTCTCTTCTACCTCCAGGGACCAGCACGCACCTGGTATGACACACATGAAGAATGGACCAGCTGGGACGTATGCAAGCAAAAACTTCGCGACCTCTTCGGCAAGCTCGCTGGTCGCAAGTGCGCCACTGCGAAATACCTATCCTGTCGGGCTCAGACAGCTACCGAGTCGTACGTTGCGTACAAGCTTGATGTACTAGCTCTTTGCCGCCGCGTCAATGCCAGTATGCCCGTGGCTGACAAAGTGAGGCACATTCTGAAAGGCATTGCCGATTATGCGTTTCACTTGTTCGTGTTTAAAGACTGCTCGACGGTAGACGAAATTATCCGTGAGTGCAGACGTTTCGAAGGATCAAAGAGCCGTCGCATTGCCGGACAGTTCGTGCGGCTTCCCAATACCGCCGCTACGTCGTCGTGCGAAGACGCTCGTTCGGCTCTTCAATCGTCCACTACAGATAGCGTTGTCCGAATTGTGCGGCGCGAAATCGAGGCTGCGCCGCCATCTTCTTTCGCGCGCCCTTCTGAGTATTCGCATGCGATGATCTCCCTTTTCCACGCAGTTGTCCGCGATGAACTTGCCAACGCAGGAATTCGACCCGTGTGCTACATCACACGCCCTCCGGTTAGCCCTGCCCCTCTTCATGGGCCTCCACTGACGTTTCGACGCTATCGAGATCCGGCGCAATGGCGAACACCAGACGACAAGTCCATATGCTTCCGTTCTAGCGGCATGGGGCACATTTCTCGCTACTGCCCTTATCTTCAGTCTTGATTTTCACGCTCCACATTTTCCTACCGCCACAATGACAACCAGCGCCAGCCTTCCCATGCTCCAAATGACGCGACATACCATGACCGCCGCCCTTCTGCGTCCATCAGGTGCTCGAGCCGTTTGCCGCACCGATCGTCGGTCCCGCTCACCCCTGCCCCGTCGTTTTTCATCGCCTCACCCTTCTGTACGCTCGTCCCCGGAAAACTTGCGGATGCAGTTTCCGGAGGTGACGCTGCATTGGACTCTCGACCTGCAAATCCTCTCCTTACCTTGCCGACAGATCAGAACCTAATCGCCATGGAAGTTGATGCCCTACCTGTCACTTCCCTGATCGACACCAGCGCACACATATCGGTCATGAGCGCTGATCTCCGGAAGTGACTCAATAAAGTGCTCATTCCTGCCGGGTCCCGCGTCGAACGAGTCGCTGATGGGGGAACTCCCGCTGTGCTGGGAATGTGTGCCGCTCGTGTCAGCGTCGCCGGGCGCCACACATCTGTATTGTTCCATGTGCTTGACCATTGCCCTCACGACGTGATCCTTGACCTTCATATTTATCTGCCCACTCAGCTATAATCGACTGCTCGACTGGTGTAGTCAAACTTGGTTTCCATGATGTTACCGTCCTTACCGACCCAGTACGGATCCAGCTCTGTTGCGCCGACTTTGTTCGTCTATCTCCCTAGGCACTGACCTGTATTTAAAAAGATGAAACGCCAACAGGAACAGCACACTAAGAAGGAACAAAGACAGGACAAGGCACTTGTCCTGTCTTTGTTCCTTCTGAGTGTGCTGTCACTGTTGGCGCTTCATCTTTTGAAAGCTATGCACCAACTAGCCCCACAACGTGTTTTACTGACCTGTATCACAGCTGTGCCCAACCACTGTGTACCGGATGGTGATTGTGTCGTCACTCCCTGTGTTAGTGCGTTACTTTCGCACGGCGTATCATTTCCTAACACCGTAGTGACCGCATCGGCCAGCAAAACTTACCTTCCGCTCCTGAATTTTCGCTTATGCCCTCAGGTACTCCCCAAATAGATCTCTCTCGCCACACTGTCGCCGTCGCACGAGTACGACCTTTCTTCCCTCTCCCCTCTTCCGTCTTCCTCCAAATCTTCCGCCGCCTGCAATTCTCATTCCGCCACGTCATCTCCAGCACACAATATTACCAAGATGATAGCCCTGGACCTTACCCCCACACAAACCGACGAACTTCGTCATCTGCTCACATCTTAGTCCGACATTTTTTACCTTGATGGTCGGCCTTTGGGTCAAACCTCCCTAGTTCAGCATCGCATACATACCGGCGATGCACCGCCTATTCACAGACGGCCCTGTCGCGTGTCACACGCCGAGCGCCGAGTAACACACAGGAGGTTGATAAGATGCTTACCAAGGTCAGTATTCAACCATCTTCAAGCCCGTGGGCTTCTACTGCTGTCTTCGTAAAAAAGAAGGACATCGCCTGGCGATTCTGCATAGATTACCGCCATCTAAACAAAATAACAAGGAAGTATGTCTATCCACTGCCACGCATCGACGACGCATTGGATTGCCTACACGGTGCGACGTATTTTTCATCGATGGACCTGCGCTCCGGTTACTGGCAGACTGCCGTCGTTAACATGGACCGTGAGAATACCGCATTTTTTACGCCAGATGACCTTTATCAGTTTCGAGTCATGCCATTCGGCTTGTGCAACGCTCCAGCCGCCTTCGAGCGTATGATGGCCATGCTCTTGCACAGCTTTATGTAGTCTATATGTTTTTGTTACCTCGACGACGTCATCGCATTCTCGCTGACCTTCGCGACCCCCCCCCATACCAGGAACGCCTTTCATCTATTCGTTCCGTCTTCCGTGCTGATGGGCTACAATTAACTTCTCGGAAGTGTCATTTTGGTCGCCGCCAGATTACTATCCTTGGTCATCTCGTCGACTCATCTGGCGTCCACCCTGATCCCGCAAAAGTTCATGCTGTTCTCAATTTTCCTGTTCCGACCTGTGCCAAAGACGCCAGCAGCTTTGTAGGCTTATGCTCTTATTTCCGTAGATTTGTCAGAAATTTTACCTACATTGCTCGGCGTCTAACTGAACTTCTGAAGGAAGGCGCCCCCTTTTCATGGGGTCCTGACAGTAAAGTTTCGTTCGTTCTCCGTCCTCGCTTCACCGTTGGAACTTGAAGCTTCTCGGACGATGATCGGCAGTTGTTGATCAAACACAGGCAGGAAACGATGAGATCAGATGTACAAGAAATATTTATACGTAAACTTTTCTATATACATGGCAGGTAAAACAAATACATTACAAACTTGAACAACTGAGAAACAAAGTCTCACTCTTCGACTGTCTCAATGACTGTTAGAGCCCAGACTCGTTGTAACGTACATAGTACGGAGGCTCACTGATCTATCAGCAATCCTGATTTCAGCCAAGTCTAACGTACATGGTACGGAGCCTCACTGATCTATCAGTAATCCTGATTTCAGCCAAGTCTCAGGGACAGCATGTCGTCCCGATTTTTAGAGCCCAATTACACAAAGAAAAAAAAGGCGGTAGGGCCGTTGGCCCGTCCCACAGGTTCAGTTGCCAATCAGAGTCAACCGTTTGTTAAGCCACAACCCACAGGGATGGGCTTACTCTTCAGAATAAACATATTGGAAAACAAAGCTCTTTTCCTTCTTCCCTAAAACTCCGATGCCCTCTCATTTCTTCGTAGTTAGTGACGGGCTCAGCAAAACACGCCAGGCCCGAACAAGTTATCGCTAGGCCGCCTCAAATCCCAAGGGCGTCTCTGGGCCGCAACTGTTTCGGAAGCAGGGGCATCGATACCACGTAGTGCGGCCGTACTCAAAGTTTGTCCGCGTGGGAGACTGATGGCCCTCCTTGTCCTTCAAACTTATTGTCTACAAGACAAAGTTCTCCGAGTGCGTGTTTCCAAGACGCCGTCGTCCGAATGCACTCTTTACGTGTGCCCCGCATTCCTACAGCGTGCACTGTAAGCTGGCCTTCGACACCACACAGGCAGTCGCACCCAATAACAAGGCTGGCGATTGCGTTCCGGACGCGTAGAAGATTAGGTCCATGCTCATTGCATGCGGCACGGGGTCAGAGTTGCTAAGCCCTTCTTAACCTCGGCGGCGCCTCCAATTAGTCAGGCACTCAGGGGCCAGACCCAGAATACCTTGTACAGCGGTCCCTTTCAAGGCCGGTCTGTGTGGACTCGTGTGACCGTCGGCGGACTGCCAACACCGTGCGCACAATACCGACTTCCCGGAATCGGCACTCGCCCTCCTGGCGCCTGCCGCGACGCGTCACCCAACACCGCGCGGTCCGTGACCCCACATAACACAGAAATGGTTGCCCCGCTGATATGGGGGGGGAAGTGCACCCCCTCTTTATACACACAGCACGTGGCCGATTCGTGACACTTAAGAACACGAACAATCAGAGCGACCTTACACTGACCAAGCTGCTGCCTTCCAACGCCTTATCACCCTGCTCACTACTCCGCCAATTCTTGCTCACTTCGACCCATCTGCCCCAACAGAGGTCCGTACAGACGCTAGTGGCACACAACACAACACAACACATGGAATTAGCGCGGTTTTAGCTCAGTGTCAACGTGGGCGTGACAAAGTTATTGCGTACGCAAGTCGCCTGCTTTCACACGCTGAACGCAATTACTCCATTACAGAGCGCGAGTACCTCGCACTAGTATGGGCAGTGAGCAAATTCCGGGCGTATTTATATGGCCGACCTTCCACTGTTACCAATGACCATCACGCTCTCTGTTGGCTCTCGACACTTAAGGATCCAACGAGTCGTCTAGGTCTCTCGGCACTACATCTTGAAGAATTCACGTACACCATGGCGTACAAGTCCAGTAGGCTACACCAGGACGCCAGTCGTTCGTCTCGGCACCCTGTCGACGCTCCTAACTCCAGTGATGCAACCGCTGGAGTATTCACGCTCTCCGCCTTCCACCACATCGGCGAGAAGCAAGCATGGGATACGTCCTTGCGCGACCTAATCAGCCGCCTCTGTTCTGACCCGACAGTCCCCTCGCTTAGCTTGTTCCTCGTTTTGGACGGCATCTTATACCGCCGAAACATGCGCACATAAGGACATGAACTGCTGATAGTCGTTCCTTCTCATCTCCGGACAGTTGTCCAGAGATGAGAGGATGTACTCGCCCAACTCCATGATGTCCCCACCGCTGGCTACCTGGGTGTTTCCAGGACCTACGACCGTGTCTGGCGACGATTTTTCTCGCCTGGACTCTGCCGTACCGTGCGACGTTACATCGCTGCTTGCGAGTCATGCCAACGTCGTAAGAAGTCTGCTTTGCTACCGGCTGGACACCTCCAGCCACTTGATATACCCACCGAACCGTTTTATCGCGTTGTCCTCGAACTTTTGGACCCTTTCCCTACCTCCAAAGCTGGCAATAAGTACATCACCGTTGCAACGGATTATTCAACCCGCTATGCCATCACACGAGCCATCGCGACCAGTTGTGCTACCGACGTCGCAGACTTCCTGCTCCAAGACGTCATCTTACACTACGGAGCTCCTCGCCAACTTCTCACAGACAGGGGCGCCTATTTTTTATCTCCGGTGACTGAAGATCTACTTCGCTCTTGTGCCACGAAACAAAAGTTCATGACTACATGCCATCCTCAAACGAAAGGCCTCACTGAACGCCTAAACCGAACATTTACAGATATGCTCTCGATGTATGTCTCCTCAGATCATCGTGATTGGGACGCCGCATTTCCATTTGTGACGTTCGCGTAAAAATCGTCACGTCACGACACCGCTCTCTACTCCCCCTTCTATCTCCTCTTTGGTCGTGACCTGACATTGCCTTTGGACACGCCGCTGCCAACTGCTCTCGAGTCCCCGTCTGAGTACGCTCGCGACGCTTTAGCTACAGCTGCCGATGCACGCCAAATTTCCCACCGTCGCCTTTCAGAGTCGCAGGCAAGGCAGAAGTCTCCTTATGGCAACCGCTATCGTGAGGTCCAGTTCCTTGCCAGCGACCTCGTCCTCCTTTGAACTCCTTCACGTCGTGTGGACCTCTCGGAAAAACTGCTCTCCCCGTACTCTGGCCCTTACCGCGTCATCCGACAGTTCAGTGATGTGACATATGAAGTAGCTCCAGCCGATGCTTCCCCGTTGTCCACGTCAACTGATATCCTCCATGTGGTTCGTCTCAAGCCCTATCATGCGGCCGCCATCTAGAAGGCGCCGGGTCGGCGCTTTCGCCACCGGGGGTTGTGTCACGGTGCCACGAGACGGACAAAGCGACGATCACCAACACGACGAAAGAGACGACGTGGTGGGGCTAACCTAACGTTCGGCCATACTGGTTGCACCGGCCATATCTTCTACAGAGTAAACACGGTCCCATTTAACGTTATATCAGCGCCCGTTTCCATATTATGGAATTTTACATGGCGAAACCACGGTTTGTTTATGAGGCATACCGTAGTGGGGGACTACGGAATAATTTGGACCACCTGGGGTTCTCTAACGTGCACCTAAATCTAAGTATACGAGTGTTTTCGCATTTCGCCCCCATAGAAATGCGGCCGCCATGGCCGGGATTCAATCCCACGAACTCGTGCTCATCAGGGCAGCGCCATAGCCGCTAAGCAACCACGGCAAGCACCGAAAAGGTAGGCGATGCATGACATAAAAAACTAGACACGCGGAGTCGCCGACAATAGTTTCGCCTGACCAAACCGTTCACACAGACGACTACTAATCTTGCGGCTACGGAGAGAGGAGATTCGTCTTCTGCTTTGTTTGTTTAGAGACGCCTACCTGGCTGAATTGTAAATAACCACAGGAAAGTGGGCAGCCTCCCGTAACCTCGTAAACCCGAGCTAAAATTTCGCCGCACGTATGCGCAGCCCCAATCGTTCACGTATCTAGTATTCCACACCGCAGAATCGCCAGGTCTAGTTCTCGGTCACTTCCGTCCCTCTTAATATTTATCGCCTTTTGTTTCTTTTTGCGTTGACCCGATAATTTAAATTGAACGAACCCGGTTACAAGGTTGTCTATTAAATACCTCTGATTAATGATGCGATGGGCCGTTTGGCAGCTCATTTCGAATAAATGTCGGCCGAAAATAAGCACGCTGGCAGCCACAGTACACAAGTTTTGTGTACTGAAAAAAAAAAATTACTATTAACGACTTACCAGAATAAACACAGGAAGTATGATTGCTGAGTGATTATTTTTGTTTATTTGCTCACCTGTATTCGCATAAATCCAGAAGAAAACAACGACGGAAGGGAACTCGTGGAACTTATTGGGCTATACGCGCAGTCTGTGCCCCTTTCGCGCAACGCTTAACTTCAGAAAGCTGAGGTTTGCATGTTTTTTTTACAGCGAAGCTGTTAAGGGCTATTTTACCCACTATCGTGTCCGCGTGTAGGAAAATACCATCATCAGCATTGGCTCCAGCATCGTCGTCCACAGCTGGCTCGTTAGCGCCCCTCGGCGCTACCGCGCGAACGCGCTCGTGCCCCGGCTCCCGCGTTCGTCGTCGTCATTAATTAAATAATTAATTAATAAAGAAACGTAAAGACGTAACCAGTAATTGAGAACGGCTTTAATGAACCGTCAGGATTTACTCAGTGATAAACACAGGAGCCACACGTTTCAGCTTCGCTGGTTAACCATCTGTACGGAGTGCCTGGGTTGGCAGCTTTTTTGTTTATTTTTTGCCTGTGATGTTAATTCACTTTGTGCTTATTTCGCGCGTGCCTTCACAAGCATACTTTTTATAGCCGTCTAGTTTTCTTTTCTTTCTTGTTTTATCACAGAAGAAAGCGCTCGGTAGCGCGAAATGAAAGGACTTCAGTTGCCCCCAGTTTACTCGAGAAATACTCGACGTTGACGCACGGTCGAAAGAAGCTGCTTCGCTGGGCTCGGTGACCTGCGGGGCTTCAATACGTTTTACGGCTGGCCGGACGCCTTTTTTGCTTTTGTTTTCTAGTTTCCTTCAACAACCGAAGACAGGACTGTCACGGGAAGCACTTCTAGTGCGCACATGTGGAGACACATGAGATTAGATACGTTGGCAAACTTTGTTAATAGGACGAAGAAAGAGAAAGAAAGTATCTCAGTATGTTTCTTCAAGTTCGTTTGTAAACGTTTGTAAGTTCCTTTGGAAAAAGAACAGAAAGAAAGACTACAAAAGACCAACATCTACGTTGACATTTCTACCCTTTGCGGGACACACAAACCTTGTGACTGCGATGCGACAACACTGACATGTACGAAAACTATCGGTGTGGAACGCGTACCCTGCGGAGCGCCTTCGAAGAGCGGTTCACATTAGGTCCGTTTCTGATCGACTGGTCAGCGATGCCGTTAACTGCCCGCAGCGAGTCACGTCCACCGATGTTGGAGAGGTCAGCTTCTAACTAAAGGCTTGTGCGCCAGGCTTATCATTGCGACGTCCCCAATGCCTTAGCACCAACCTTTTGTGCGGGCACAACAGCGACTTAAGTGAACCTTTCGGCTTCAAGTGCACCGAGTCGGACGTGAGGTACTTTGTTTGTTTCGGTTTCCTGGTGATCGTAGCGATATGGGGCAGACAGTGCCTTGGGCAACCGACATACCACGTAGTTTGGCGGTAGTGATGGTTGTTGGCAGCATTTTTTTTTATTTCTCCTTCCACGTTTCAGACCCGTTATGACCTTCTTCTTATAAGGGAGATAGAGAGAAAGCGTTTAATATGAACTGTAGATGCCAGCCCTGCTATATGCAGGCCTTGCTACTTCAGATGAGGTGTTAGAGATGACATGGAAAGGAAACGATTACAACAGGTGAAGAAGACAAAAGCAAAAGGAAATTAAAGAATAAATAAACGACTCAAGCCCAGATGTCTAACAAAAGAGTGAATACCGTCAATTAGACATGAATGGCGTAAGTATAACAAAAGGGCCTTCGTGGCGCGGCCATAAAAGATCACTAACTTGTATGTGCAAACATATACAAAGAAAAGTTATTGCTGCTTAATAAAGAATAACCTAAAGGAAGTCGGTCTGGTTAACTTCCCCAACTTTAGCCCTACTTTTTCTTCTTCTGTCTTCCTGCTTCACTATTGTGTGGGCTAGATATTCGAGACATTGCGGCGCCGCGCCTCTCAAGAGAAGACACTGTGCTTCCTTTTTCCAAAGCCCTCCTCTAAATCACTACATTATCTTGACTCTATTCGCACGAGTCCATTTAGGGGCTTGCTTTTATCTATGTCCCTTCGATACCGAGTTTTGTATCCCGTAAACTGTCTTCTTCGAAACGAAAGCTGCTCTACTCAAGCGACGACAATGCATTTTGTAGGCACATGCAACTGATGCATGTGACAGAATTCGCCGACGCACTATTGCCATTGTCAATCGAATTGGGTCGCTTGTGCAAGAGGCTTGGGCAATGGGAGCTCCGAATCGTGTGCTGAAAGGTGGTGGCAGTGATGATCCATGATAATGGATGTGTTGCGAGAGGCGAGTTTAGCTTGACAGTATGATACACGGCAACTGGTCCGGATTAAGCGTCTGTTACATGGAACCCGTCGCACCGCACTTCCAAATGTCCATAGTCACGGGAAAACGTGGCGCTACATCTCCCTATTAGAGAAGTGCTCTCTGTCCTATGCTATTATTTCAAGCGCTCGAGAAAAATATAACGCAAACATAACAGTTTCGCCATTTTCCCACTAACGAAAACGAAGCGACAAAATTTCTCGGAATCTAGTTTTAAATAGAATATTACTGCAACATGAAGCAAATGTACTACGGAAGCATACGGCAGCATTTACATGTTTTATCTGTAGGGCCGTATCCGTTGTCGTTGTAGTTATTGTTGTCGTTGACGTCGTCGTCGTCATCGTTGTTGTCGTTGTGGTCGCTCTTGCATACGGCTCGCACCCGCAAGAAGTATTGGTGAAGAATCGAATGGATGATGATGCAAAATGTTAATGTAAATTACAAAAACAAAGTTCTAGAGGCGATGGAAAGTAAGCCACCTTTCAGTTTTTCAGTTTTCTTTTTACTTTCTAATAAATAATTATGAAGTAAGTACTGTGAGAAAGATGAACTGTATGTTAACGGGTGAAGAAACAGAACAAAAAGAAATCGCGAAGCGTTTGCTGAGAAGCACTTAAGAAAGTTGCCTTGAAAGCTGCTTATATGTGTTATCTTTCTCGTAACGAAATCGTGGTTTCGACATGTGAAACCTCAGAATCCAATCCAATTCGACGGCTCTTCTCGCTAGTGGCACGAAAACTTGAACGACCACTGGGTAGGTCATTACAGATGTTAGACAATGTTACTAGCTTGCCCAGATAATCCGAGGAGAAATCACAATCTGGGTGCTTCATTGCTTATGCTATCACTTAAGTCAATCGATAGAATTTAGTTACGCACTGTCACCGCGAACGCTAAAGATGAAATAATTAAATGTTATTTTGCCCGAGGAAGACGTTGCTTAAAGAAGAGGTCAACAATTAGATAGCGATTAATATGCGCTCGCACCAAGCGCGTACGTTCAGATATGCGCAGGTGTTGGCGTTAGACAGGGCCCGCTCGCAATGTTGCGTTTTGAGCGGACAGTGCGTGCAACTTTTCAAAGTGTAGGCTTGCAATCACTCCTCACCGACAGGCGGCCACAGAGGCACGACAGCAACTGGCTAATGCCACTTGCCGAATCGCTCGCGCATATACCTTACCCACACGCACTTGGCGCAGAGTCTGACGCAGTCTATGTGAACAATTTGGCACACTTCCACCGCACTGTGTTTCTTTACGTATGAGTCACTTGAGGTGCAACATTTGCAGAATAAAACATCACAGACAACAGCTGCTTTCAATATTCCCTAAGGCAATGGCAGCGTTCAGCAGTTGAGAGTAAATTATGTTCAAGAAATCCTCAAGTTTAGCACATGTAAATTTATTTCCTTTGGTGTACTTCCAATTTCATAAGGAACTGCTGAACGGAAGGCACATGCAAATTGTTGTTAGGTGTACTTTCTTTCCTGTTACATGCAATGCTTGTACTATAGTGAGATGGCGTCACGTCAAGAAATCCGGAGCGAAGAACTCGCTCCCCAACTCTGGGCCGTCCAGCAGGTCCACGACGCCGCCAAGAAACTCAACCTCCCGGTTCCGTCGTGAGAGACGCCCACTCCATGAGAGCCCAAAGCTCTCGTGGTCTGCAGGACCTTGACTAAAGTTGATTTCCTTCCTTCCTTACCGTGATTACTAAAATGCACCAACTCACGCACATATGGTATTGAGTTAAACAAGCAGCATTTTCTTTGAACTTAACATTTTAACAGTTAAAGAACTCAAAACTAAGAACTATAGTGTTGTTAAATTTGGCATTTACGTTCTGTCGACGCTTTGAACGAGTTCGCGAATGAATGGGGAGGCCCCAAAGCTCCCTTTTTTTCGTTTCCTATCTTCTTGTTCTTCTCGTGTGGGGTTCTGTTTGCATATTCAAGCGTCATGGCACCGATTTAGCTCATACCACACCCTTTCAGCTCCTGTAAGATTGCGTGAGGGATTTCATTGGATGGAAATTAAAAATGCTGCCAGCTATTGTGTCGCCAGCTTTTCCACAAACAATAATTTGTTCAATAATCAAAGGATGATAACTTCAGTTATATGAAAGCGTTTCAGCCATAAAGCACATTTTGTAAACGTGCCTAAATAATCAAGATAAAGAACAGCGACAAAATGGCATATTCTGCGCTTTCTGCCATTAAACACCAAGTCGATCAATCAAGTTATTCAAATAATACAATATAAGTAAACAAATTAAAATTAAATTATGGGGTACGTGCCAAAGCCACTTTCTGAACAATATAAGTAAACTGAAAAGCTATAAAAAATTTATAAAATGAACGAACCGAGTCTTGCTGAACGGCGGTTTGAAGACAATGGCAGCGTGCTCATTAGTGCTTTGAGTAACATACTGTAATGTAATTAGCGGTTTTTGTAATGAAATTCAAGCGAAGTCGGCCCTGTTTGAGTCCTTAAGTACTTCGGTACTCAAACAGGGGCGACTTCCCATGCATTGCACGTAAAACCTTCAAGCACTAGAAAAGACACTGCTTGAGTTTGTTTGGACGATAGTACTGACATCCTTTAGAAACTTTGAACCTAGCCAATACAGCTGTAGTGTTATTTTGAAAGAAACAAGCTGAAATGAATAATTTCGAGGTGTCGCAGCACGGTCGGGGGCGACATCTCTCCAGCCAAGAGAGCTGTGAAGGTGCCGAAGAACGCTGCCACATGTTTACAGAAGTATCAGTCGTTTGCAAGGCATTCTTCAATGTTTCCTCCACCACAAATGCGGCTATTTTTCCGAAATACATATTTAAAATATCTGCGTGAAGTCTGGACAAGAAGCGGGCACGTGTGTCATGGGCGACCTTGGCCACTCTCATTTGTCTAAGGGACGTTTCTGTACCTAGTATCTCTTGCGATTTAGAGCACACTGTGACGAGATCGCGTGCGCACAACACATTTCGATTCTTCTGTTGCATGCCGCCAAAGTTGGTGAAGCCTGCCTAATTTCCCTGTGCAGAAATGCGCGACCGGCGGTGGGCTCGACCGTCTGTTTTCCAGCACAGAAGCCCAGTGCCCTAACCAACGCGATCGCACGCGTGCTTCTGTAGTGTTATATTTGCTCTTTGAAACGTCTGGCGCATGCATCGCGTGGCACTTTCTCGCATTCTTCCCCACGACAGCTAGCGCTTTGAGACGCTGTGTTAGACCACACTGCCTTCGAGATGGCCCACATTTTTTTTGGTCAGAGACGGATACTACCCGCAAAGTGGGTGAGGTCCGCCTGTAGCGATATCGCATTAAAAATAGTACAGCAGCAGTTTCCTATAAGTCTACCTTCACAGCTTTTTTTCCCGTTGCGTCCGTTCCTCGCTATTATCCGTCGTTCGTGCAACGCAGGTGCTGCCGAGATGGTGACCCGAGCAGAAATTGGCGCAACGCCCCACGCCGAGCCGCTATTCGCAGAGCCCATACAGAACATAACGGTGCCTGTTGGACGAAAGGTGACCTTGTCTTGCGTCGTCGACAACCTCAACAACTACAGGGTGAGCTATTCTCTGCCTTGCGCCTGCGTTCCAATATTCTGAGCGTGCAAGGTCCATTAGGAATGGAGAGGCGATAAGAAGGCACGAAGCATGAAGCACTCGCCCGCTATCGTAGCCTTGAGCAGAGGGTGACAAATGAAAGAGAGGGAAATAATCATATCATTAAGACGGGAATAACAGGAGGGTGAATATAATAATAATAATAATAATAATAATAATAATAATAATAATAATAATAATAATAATAATAATAATATGGAGGGCGAATATGTTGAGGTCGATCGACAGTCATATGAAACGTTTATAACGGCCTCAGTGCTTGGTGAGTATATCATCGCTTTGTATACAAGCTAGACAATGCATTTTAGACGAGACAACAGTGTTAAAGGCAAGCAGCGCGTATAGTTCGTTGCAAGTTTGTGCGTGCTGGATGTCATATGCCAAGAAGGGTTAAAGTAACAGGAGTCCGTATACTGCTAACTTGGTGAATTCTCCTTTCTATTATGGGAAGGCGACTGGCATGCGCCGTGACCGATATCGATACGTTGTGAAGTCCAAACGAATAAATGTTGCATGGCTCACTTTGGAAAAAGCTAGTGTAGGAAAAGGTTTCAACCTGCTTTTGTTAATTTTTCCGCTAAAGAAGTAAGAGTTAGCAGGTGCGACCGCCTCTGATTGCATGGTGAACACTGATTTGCGTGTGCGCGCTCGCATAACTTATTATTCCTTTCCTTCAACATCTCCTTTTCCTCTCTGTTTACTTCCCCTTCCATCAGTGTAGGGTAGCAAACCAGGTGCAACCTGGTTAACCTCCCTGCCTTTTCGTTTCTCCCTCTCTCCGCCTTTCATAGCAGAACTTACTTTGGGCCTATAATCTATCCATCTGTTTCACTAAGCTTTGCCGCAGTAACCTCTAAAGCAGCACACCCGCTCACTGTCGCCCTTCAGCCACATGTTGGGTGTCTGCGTGGAATTATAAAAAAAAACATTCTTGGGCTTTGCGTGCCAAAAGAACGATATATTTACGGAGCGATTGATACATGAATGAACGCGAGGTTTGGCAGAGCGATAAACACGACGATGAGGTCGCTTGCACGTGGGCCGGATCAGACATCTTCCCTTGCCCTAGTTTTCTTTGTAAATATTTTGTGAATATATCCTTCGCCTACATCTCGCCTCCGTCACAATATGATTATGAAGCATGCCATAAGAAGGGGTTCAGGATTAATTTTGACCACCTTGAGTTCTTTAACATGTGCCCAATGCACGGTACACGGGCATTTTCGCATTTCGTCCCCACCGAAATGTGGCCGCCGCGGCCGGTATTTCATCCCGCGCCCTTAGTATTAGTAGTAGCGCAACGCCAAAGCCACTTCGCCACCATAGCAGGTGTGAAAAGTGTGCTAAGCTCCCTTGTGCTATACGTACTGCTGACAATGTGCGCGCCCCAGATACTTCCCGTGTTAATGGTGATAACGTCTCGCACTTGACAAAGTTAATAGAACCACCCAGTACTTTCTTTTAATACCGCCAATTCACGCTCATTAAGAGACCTGTATTCATATACAACACAGGGTTCCAAGGCTTGGTTGCTTTAAAGCAGCGAAGGGGAGCTCTTAAGGAAAACCATGATTACTTAGAAAGCACGTCGAATAAAGCACGCATAACGATTACAACCTGGTCGCCTTATCTAAAGGATACACGTGAAGCAAGCGCGAGGCGTTTTTGCGATATTAGCGCGTTCATTATATCGCACTAAGTCAACACTAAGGCAGCGCTTACTGTCTGGCACGAACGTCGAGCGACAATGGCGAACGCTTTGGCAGGGCCACGACGAGCGACCACGGAACGTTCGCGGCGCGTTAAAAACAACCGCGCTTCTCACAGCTAATTCATCTGTCTACGGCAGCAGCATCGCCTGCTGACACCACGACAGGGAGACGGCTGCATCTTGTTTGGACGCAACGTCCGCTAAGCGGCTTACGAGCGGCCACAAAAGCTGTGGCGTGCGAACGGATGCTCCCACGCACAAAGAACTGATCAGCATAAGAGGCGGGACTTGCGCCGCCGAAAGCATCGCGTAAGCTCTTTATCAGCCTCGTGTGGCTGTCATTCGAACCAGAGTGGCGCCGTCCCTCGCTTTCTGCTCCCACCTCTTATCCGGGTAAAAAAGTTAGTTTGCGTGACGTTCGAGAGATAATCATGGCTGTCGCAGGCTCAGCCATTTGGGGCCGACCGTCTGGCTCCCGCATGTAACGCAATGGGCACGAATGTGTTGAGCTGCTGCTTTGGAGAAGCACCGTTTTTGGAACACGCGCGCAAAACTCAGCGCCCCACGAATGCGCAAATTGCGCAAACCGGCGGAAGAATTAGAGGTAGAGACATAGATGCGGCGTCACGACATCCTGTCGTCCCTGAGGACTTTAGCCATGTTTTTGTCGAGTGAGCGCCATCTTCCTTTTTCCTTATTTTTCCGTCAGTTCTCCGTTCACTGTTTTGCTCGTCGATCAGCTGAAACAGAACAAAAATGAAAATAATGTACTAAAAAGTGGTGTCCCCTGACCCTGAGTTTCAAAGCTTTGGAAATTCCCTCCACTTGTACCTCTTGAGGATCGCCTCTGTTAAGCCTCGAAAGATTAAAGCCGTCATTAGATGGTTCCCTTACAATAGCAAAACAATATACAACGCACGACTGTCGAAGCATTGCGAGCAGTGCACGTGGCGCCCGAGTACCGTCATCGCCTCTAACCGCAAAACAGGGAAGCAGGGAGCAATGACGTCACGTTGGTAGACTGGAGCAACAGCGCTTAAATACGTAATACGAAGCCTTTGCTATTGATGCAGCAGCGTCGCTCAAGCAGACGGGTGTCTCTATTGCCAAGCACATCGTGACCGAAGCACCACGTGCTTCGAAGGCAATCCCAGAAGCATTGTAGCCATGCCGTGTAGTCGAAGAAAAGAAGATATAAGAGTAGACTAAGAGAACATTAAATCGTAATCTAAAGGGAAACGAGTTTTAGGACTTTGTTAAGGTGAGTACTTACTACAGCTGCTTGGTTGTTCTCATTTAGCATTTCAGGTCTTTCGCATTGCTTGTAGGCGACGGCGTTGATAGAGAATGCAGCATGCCTAGAACGATGCCTACAGCAACTACAATTTTAATGACATACAAACGTTCCGCATCATCAAAAGTGGACTTGTTTTCCTTTTTGTTTTCTGGCCGTCAATACTTTTCAGACACGTTTTCTTCTTAAAGCAGTTTTCTCACAGAAGATACGTTCTCAATTCAGCAAATGCATAAACGTACTTAAAAGTGCGGAGAAATCCCAATCCAGAAGTCATAACAGAGCAACATTTCTATCCCAAGCATTCACTGAACTCAAGCAAAATACGAAAAAAAAAAGAATAAAGGAATGAGAAAACCAACTAGTCTTATAGGCGAAGGCACATTATAGACGAAAACAAAAATGGGCAGAAGTAGCAAAGTATCACGGCAGGTAAAACGACGGTGAAATTACTCCTGGAAAACCGACGCCAGCGGTTGGAAGGACACGCTGATGGATAGGGAGGCGCTGCCTTTTTCCTCCGACGTGCTTCTTCGTTTCGCACCCGGGAAACGAGGAGATCCATAAATGCGAGGCCCGTATACGAATCGCCGATAGGACGCGCGCCCGTATTGACGAAGACAAATGCGACGTTGCGTGGCAGCAACGGCCGTGCGCGAACAGGATACATGCGCCGACGCACGCCACGAAAGTAGATGTGTTCCGTCACGCGCGCGCGTGCGTGCGTGAGTGCGTGCAGGGCACCTACGCGTTTGGTGCATGCGCGAGCGTACAGGTGTGCGAGGTCTGTGCAACAGCACGGAACACAGAAAATCCGACGCAAAAGTGTTTCGGGCTTTCCGCCCTCCAACCACACACACACACACACACACACACACACACCAAGGGATTACAATGTATCCACGCCCTGTGTTTCAAAGAAAACATTACGCTGCAATGTTGGAACTGTCGAGAGTGAGAAAATAAGGGGGTGTGGTAGGGGGAGAGGAAGAAAGATGCTTTTCCCGTGTTTGTATAGACACATCAAATCTGACTTCCAGCGTATAAAAGAACTCCGTATGAAAAGCCAGTCACAGCTGAACGACTCATCTGAACGACCACCAGCCCACGAGCTGCTATCCACCAACCAGAAAGTGCATACGGGGTTGAAAGCGGCGACTCGGCTGAGTAGCGCAGGAATGGCCGCACCCTGCGACAGCGCCGTGCTTTCGACCCGACCGCGGTCCCGTCAAATCCTGCGCAAGCCGTCGCGGCCAGATTTCCGTCGGGCAACGAGGGACCCCGGGTGCGGAACGCGTCTCGAGGCACGCGACGCGGCAGTCTCGCTCGCGCGGTGCCCTGTCCCTTAACAGTCGGCGCGTGAAATGGTGTCGCCGGGACGTAGACTGTTTCCCGCTTCGATTATCGCGATTTGTAAACAGCCCGCATGCATGCTACTGAGCCAGCATAGCTCGGCGTTTGTCTGCCATGGGCCTGCACGCAGCACCCAAGGGCGTAAGGGCTGCAAAATTCACGAAGGCATTTTGTTGATTTTACCCGGAAGCGGGACAGCCGCATTTCAATGCAGAAAGATTGAGAGGCAGCTATTTCGAACACTCTATGAGTGCTCTCTCTATCTCTCTCTGTCTCATTCTCTCTCTTTCTTTCTTTCTTTCTTTCTTTCTTTCTTTCTTTCTTTCTTTCTTGTTATTCTTCGCATTCTTCTTTTCACTGGGGCATAATAGTGTTCTAAGGGACATTGGAAGACTGAATAACTCTTCGAAAGCGATGTCCTTTCTGTTTATGTTATAGGCCGAATCATATTTAGCGTAAATTGCTGTAGAAGCTATGAAAATAGCGGACTTATGAACAATTATCATGCCGCTTGACTCACGGTTCATATACGTAGGAGGAGGAAGAGTAGATTTTAATGAAGAGAGAGGAGAGGTCGGACCCGGAGAGTGTGTCTCTAGACATGTGTAGATATCTAAATTTGGTCCAGAGATGCCTTGGTTCGGTGCAGACACGCAAGCTAACTTTCTTGCATGGCTCCCGATGCCATAAATTTAGTCTCGCTACAAAATACGTTATGTACGATATATGCGTTCAGGCGCTACTGCCCCTTATAACCCGCCGTGGTTGCTCAGTGGCTATGGTGTTGGGCTGCTGAGCACGAGGTCGCGGGATGGAATCCCGGCCACGGCGGCCGCATTTCGATGGGGGCGAAATGCGAAAACACCCGTGTGCTTAGATTTAGGTGCACGTTAAAGAACCACAGGTGGTCAAAATTTCCGGAGTCCTCCACTACGGCGTGCCTCATAATCAGAAAGTGGTTTTGGCACGTAAAACCCCAAATATTATTATTATTATGCCCCTTATATGCAGATTTGGGTGACTTTTTACGTTTCACGCGGACGTACATAGACTGCATATACGGTGACAACAGATCACACGTCAAACTTAAGCACTTATAGTGGCAAAGATTTATACACACTAGTAGCTAGACACTGTATGGATAACGGCAGTAACTATTAATGCCGTTATATTGCATAAATGACATTTTAAAAATGAAGGAAAAGCAGGGAAATTGACCTGAGATGTGCCAGATTTGCCTGGCTGCCATTGGTAGAAAGGAATAGAATACACGAAAAGTAAATAAAAGCAATATGAATACAGTAAATCGTACGCATTGGGAAGATTACGTACAGCACTGTTAACGCCTATCTCTTAGATTGCCGCAATTGGTAATCTACGCACACATATTCCTTGCCCATACGCCGCGGTGGCTTAGCGGCTACGGTGTTGCGCTGCTATGCACGAGGTCGCGAAATCAAATCCCGGCCGCGGCGGCCGCATTTCGATGGGGGCGAAATGCACCGGTGCCCGTGTCCTGTGCATTGGGGGCACGTTAAAGATCCCCTAGTGGCCAAAATTAATCCGGAGACTCCCACTATGGCGTGCCTCATAACCAAATCGTGGTTTTGGCACGCAAGACTCCAGAATTCAATTCAGATTCCTTGCCTCCTCGCAGGATCCCGCGGACAGACACAAAGAAAGCGGGTTGCCTCTTTGTATTCATGAGAGCGCGGTGCACGAGGAGCCATGTTACTTGCAGCACGCAGCGAGTGGCGCGTTACGCCACGGCGTCGTTCTCGACTCTCTCGCAATGCCGAGCGTAACATATATATATCTAAAGGCGGGCTCATCACAAACTGAAATTTTACGGTACTGGATAACAGATCACGTGTCTTCCCTGGCCTGAACTTTTTCTTTTGCTCCCCTCGAGCCGAGACGCCGAAAACAAGACGGCATAAATCTCACCACGCCCCTCGGGGCACATCCTCAGACGCGACCTGCGTGGCTCCAAAGTGTTGTAATAATGGACCGACCCCAGCTCGAAGACGCTGTTCGCCCGCCGCCGTATGCGATGCAAAGACGCGACTAAGAGGCAGCGAGAGGGAGAGAAATAAAGAAGAAAATGGGCGTCAGTCGTTTTTTACAATCAAGGAATGAAGCAATGTCCTCCGTGTTCAACTTCTTTTAAGCGCGGAATTCTCGCCCCTTTAGCTGCCGCTGCTGTTCTTTTTGCGACTTGCGCGGCGATTGTGTCTCCGTCGTCTCTCTCTCTCTCTCTCTCTCTCTCTCTCGTTGGAAGGAGAGAAGGAGAGGGGTGGCGAGCAAGGTCTCGGCTGACGTGCACACGCGCCGCTCGTAATATATGTGGGCATTTGCCCGAGATCGTTTTTCAAAAACACGGTATCCTCCGCTCTTTGACGGTTGTTGATCCCATGAGAAAACTGAGCGGGCGCCTCGCTTTTGAGTGAAGAGCGTGATATGTATAGTGTATGAGCAGCCGGCTATAGCGCGAGCAAGTTACGGGTAACAGGGTAAGCACTCCGCCCTTGTTTCGCCTTGTTCTGTTGATACTGCTCTCCAGCTCAACTGCTTTTCTTTTTGTGCGCTTCTATTGTCTCGAGCAAAATTTACCGCCAACGCTCTGTCGAAGAAGTGAGGACCAAAGAATTTTTGAGAGCTTGGTTCTAGATCCCACATACGTATAAACAGGATGTTGTCGGCATGTAGCCCCCCCCCCCCCCTTCCCGGGTTACTTCAGTTTCTTTTTCTTCGCTTTATTAATCGCCTCTTCGCACCACATGCGACGCCTTTAGTTGGTTTGCGTTATTGATACTCTAGCCTCCTTTTTTTACGCTCGACACAAAGTTGTGTCGTCCGCTACAGCGAACTTATGGCGTGCTCCAAGTCTCCAACGTCATTCACAGTGTTCAGAGCCGCACAGAAAAGTTCTGAACGGTCAGGCAACGACAGCTCACTACAGTGAGTAGGCTGCGGTGTGCGCAACTGAGTGTAAGGGCATTTGCGCAAATCACATCTTATCCCGCTTTGCGCAAAAATAATAAGTTGGACGACATGTGATTAACGTACACGGATGTAAGTCGCGAATGGACTCGCACGAAAAAGTACAGACAAGAATAATGTCACTATCAACTATTTTACTTTAGTTTACACCAACACAATGTTTGCAATTCAACAAGCGCTTGCGCAGTTCTGACAGCTTTACGAATATGAGGATGCCCTTGTTGTATTGTGAACTGTTTCTAGGAGATATTCAAAGCATAGTCAAATAGTTGCTGGTGATCGGCCTTTGTCTTGTTCATCCTTTTAATTCTGTAGGTGTCTTTCTTCGCGCATAACTTTCGCGTAGCGACGTTTCGCCAAATATCCCAGCAAGAAATCATTAAGGCGAAAGCCTTAAGTGGCTCATAGCCCCGGTGGTCTGGAAAACGCGGCGTGCGCTACAGAGCCATGTGAGCTTGCGTCTCGCAGACACGCGCTTGTGCCACTGCTCGCGCGTTCGTCTTCTTCCGCAGCTGGCTCCGATATTACCGCTCATCATGCCAGGAAAATGCGCAGTTAATTAAGATAGAGTTAATCCAGTCACTCAAATCCACGACATTCAGTTGCAGTCGAACCCTCTAGCTTTTGTGGAAGTCGAACCCACGACCTTCGGTGTTAGGTCGAAGTTTATTAGGGCATAATTAAATAATATAGAGTTAATTAAGGCATTTGAACCGACTACCTTCGGTGGTAGTGGAACCCTCGAGCTTTTGTGGAAGTCGAACCCACGACCTTTGGTGTTACGGCGTGGTTAATTAAGGTAGCGTCAATTAAGGCACTCGAACCCACGACCTTTGGTGGCAGAAAACAAGTTATAAGAAGTAACAATGCACTCGAACGAGAATGTCAAGTAATTTAATTAATGTCTCTTGAGCACGCAGGCTTTCGCCTTCACCCTCTTTGGCGTATGCTAATGTAACTGTCTAAGGCTCATGAAACTAACACACTCGAAGCTTTACTAATATTATCTTCGCTTTGCTCTCGATGTTAAATATGAAACTGTTGAATTTTTCAAAATTGTAGAACATCTTTCGCTGACTCTAGGCCCATTTCTTCGCAGTAATGTGACTTTAAATTGCCGCAAAGAAAGATCGCATTATTTGTCCCTTAACCGGAATTACAGATTTGAAAACAATATGTCGCGTGAATAGTAAGAAAGAGAATGTTTCTCTGATACGCGAATCTTGCCTGCACATGATATGCGCGCCGCGATAATCTCTGACTGACCTGAAATACTCTTGCTGCGCACCGGTAATCCCACACTATAACGAGTATGTTGTACAGCCTAGCTGCCAAAAAAGCAAATTATATTCTCTATGATTACATGGCAGTAATTATGTCTCACTACGAGACAGACAGGAGTGAAGAACATGAGTTTAAAACGCAAGATAAACATGCTCAAGCACAGCTCTTTGCACAGACCGCATCTGTGGCAGCACCACTGCTGGTCCGCGTGGAGGCGTCCAATAGATAGAGTAGAAAAGAATAAATGGCAAGGCGAGGACGTTAACCAGGACTGAGCCTGGTTGGCTACTCTGTGGTGCTGGGAGAAAAAAAGTAGAGCGAGATATTAATAGAAGGAGAGAAAGTCCAGTGTTTATGTGCGCTGGAGTGGAAGACGTAATGAAAGCACTGTGTCGCAGACGGTCGCTCAGTCCGGTTGCCTTGGGGGATCGCAGCAGCAACTCTGTGGCCTTCTGCAGCTGAGATGTGCGAGAACAAGGTCCCAGTGCCTTGCTCAATGAGAAATCAGGCACGTAGAGTCAAACAATCGCACGCTTAGCACTGCATATGGACACTTCGTGACACGTTCTTTACACGCTGATGGTTGTCATCGTTAAAGAAGGTGCCATGAAGTGTGAATGTCCCCGTTACAGTGTAGAAAGAAAAGTGCTCGTGACTGCGCTTGAATAACTAAACGGTCGTCCCTTGGCGGAGGAAAGCGTCCTGGGACAGTGTTCTAGATCGAGTTCAGCACTCAAGATCTCAACTGCACTGCGCCAATACTAAGAACTTATGAATTGGGCGACCAACTCTGAAAGTCGTAACGCGATGCATCGCGTTGACAAGTGGTCATTTTTCCCATCTACTTTTTATTCATTCCCTCCTTCTTTCACGTTTTATTCCCTTTACCGTTTAAGGCAGGGTGGTTAACTAGACTACGTCGAATTTATTACTGTACACGTGGGGAGACAAGTGGGGGTGAGAAAGGAAGATTATGACAAAGACCGGATTTCATACGACCATTAAATAAGGCACTCCGTTTCTAGAGCTTGGCCGACAGATCTGTCACCTTCAAGTACTTTACAAGATCCCTCGCGGCTTTCTGGGCTGATGAGCTGTGGGCTGATGAGCTTTCTATGTTCCGCTTTACCAGTTTTAGAATGCAACATGAACTCGCCCAATCCTCAACCCTACTGTGGGGCCATGTTTGCACGACATTTGCTTCGGTAAATGGTTCTAATTCAGCCACCTAAATTCCTATGGCGGCTCCATGCCAGCTTCATTACCTCCTCCAAGATTTGTGGGGGAAAAACAATTTACCAGCCGACCAAAAAAAAAAAAAACGTTGCGACCATAACCACATCCACCTGGCTCGTACTCGACTGCGAATTAATATGTGACTTCTACCCAACATGACAGATTCGTTGACTCCGCAGGTGGCCTGGATGTTCGTGGAGAAGTTCACGCTGCTGACACTCGCCAAGCACGTGATCACGCACAACTCCCGCTTCAAGGTGACGCACAACGACCACCGCACCTGGCACCTGCACATCCACGACGTGCAAGAGCGCGACCGGGGCGCCTACATGTGCCAGATCAACACGTCGCCCATGAAGTCCCAGGTCGGATACCTCAACGTAGTGGGTTAGTGCGCCTTTCGACCTGTCTAAACAGGGCGTTTCTTGTTAGACCATACAGATTTTTTTATAAAATTGCTGTAAGCGCAGCGAACGTGATGTTTTTGTAGATGAGCTCCTAGGCGAGGTGGACATACTTTGGCGCTAATAACGTCAGCGTCAGCAGACTAATTCGCAAAACAGTATTTCAACTAACATGGCAAATGTATAGGCCGACACACTTTAAAACACCCCCATTTTCTTATTCTTGAAAATGGGACCTAATTCGTAATATTCATCATCGAATTTCAAAGCTCAATCGAGTCAATATCGAAACCGAGCGCGTCCCTCTGCTTCGTCTGACAAAAACGCCTCGTAAAGAAGTGTGGGGCGAAGTTTGAAGGCAAGCATGTCGCGGGAAATACTGACACGCCACACAGCAGCACAGGTTTGCCAGGCAAAGCGTGCCGTATCAGTAGCTGCCACGACCGGCCCCGATAAGTTCAGTTTCAAAATTACTCGCACTTGCCCGTCTTTCCTGCGCTCTTGGCACGCTCTTTTCCGATATTTCCTCGATTTATTGTTAAATTTAAAATTAACTTATGGGGTTTTACGTACCAAAACCACTTTCCGATTATGAGGCACGCCGTAGTGGAGGACTCCGGAAATTTAGACCACCTGGGGTTCTTTAACGTGCACCTAAATCTAAGTACCACGGGTGTTTTCGCAATTCGCCCCCATCGAAATGCGGCCGCCGTGGCCGGGATTCGATCCCGCGACCTCGTGCTCAGCAGCCTAACACCATAGCCACTCAGCAACCACGGCGGGTTATTGTTAAATTTGATTACCTATGTCTGGAATTGGGCACGACTTTCAAGGTTTAAAAAAAAATAGATGAGGATGCACTGAAATGTGGCTGCCTCTAAATTTAGGGGAAACACGGGAAAGTAGGCTTTCGGACAAGTGGGCTTGTCGCCTTGAAAAAGACAAGCCGACTTGCCAGAACGTTGGCTCCCGCTTTTACCTTGTTCTCGTTTTGCTCATTCTATCTAAATTTGCCATATAAACAAATGTCGCCAAGACATACAAAAAGAGTCAGTTATTGAATATTTGTTAATTAGTCCACTGAGCCTCACGTCCTTAGCGGCAAAGTATGTCGACCTCGCCTACTAACTCTTTTATAAAATGCCAAGTTCGCTGCGCTTTAGCTTATTTATTTAAAAATTTGTATGG
Source organism: Dermacentor variabilis (assembly GCF_050947875.1). Taxonomy (NCBI): domain Eukaryota; kingdom Metazoa; phylum Arthropoda; class Arachnida; order Ixodida; family Ixodidae; genus Dermacentor; species Dermacentor variabilis. The sequence goes on from NC_134569.1 coordinate 37,360,475, forward strand.
TGCAGAAAATATCCGTAGAGACATTCCTTGCAAGGTTCGAGGCAGTGGTAAATGCAGAACCTGTACATTGTTAGCGCATACGATAACTGTAGCTCTCTTACACTTTCAAAAGTTGACACTGGCATTCATGCTACTGAAAGGCCGGCGTCCAAACACGGATACAACCAAGAACGAACAGGACGACAATTATCCTGTTCATTCCTATTTGTGTTAATGTTTTCACGCCTGCGTTGTAATATCACGAATGCTTACTAACTCATCACTTTCAGTCGTTCTTGAAACTAGAAATCTTATTATTTTTTTACGAATGATAAGTGAGGATCAAATGAAAGTATGCGAATGAAGCCTACATTCGGGAATAAAGATAATCGTATTAAAAGAGCATTCTTACCTTGTTTCACTTCGATGAAGCTCTTTTGAGATAGATTGATTCTCGTCTTACATGGCAAAGTATGTAAGCCGAACATCGTATATGACAAAACAATAAAATCCGGCACATTTGCGGCGCGCACGTACGGGTGATTCTGCATTTGACGATCGGAGCAGCCCTACGGAAACGCAGTGTTGGCCACGAGAACAAAAAAAGTGCTACCGCGAAAGAGTCAAACTAACAAGAATCGATATGCGACTCCACACATCAAAAAGCAACAGCGCAAGTGCGTCGTAAGTTCTTGCCAGTGTTTTCGATTAATCGTTTTGAGCTGTGTTCGACAAAAAAGTTGCAGGGCCAGGTATTTGTGACCTGCCAGGTCGCGTCTGTATCCACAGCCGCCAGTCGGTGTAGACCATTAAGCAGACACCACATTTCTCATTTGTTTTCGGAGCAGTATCGCAAGGTTTCATACTTCCGGGAAGCTTTGTATGTGACCCCTGTGGACACCATCAGACTGAACATAACGTCGTATCTATAAGAAGCTACGCTTACAGTGAACCCAGCGTGGCAGAGATTTTCAACATGGCTCTCTTGCAGTGCCGCCCAAAATCGACAACAACCTGACGAGCGACAGCACGGAAGTGACTGAAGGCGGCGACGTGGCGCTGCGCTGCATCGCGAACGGGACACCGGAACCGGATATCACGTGGCGCAGAGAGGACGCCCAGCACATCGCGCTCGATGCATCTAGGAAAGGTCAGAGATGCCTCGCGTGACGAGAGAATGCTTAGGCCCTTCGGAGATGTTTAACCATCCTCGCTCCGTTCGCTGCTGCTTCGACCGGAACCAAAGCGCGCAAACTTTGCTCCCCTAAGACCCGGGGTGTGCCCCATGTGTTAACCGCCTCGTTGTCGCCTTATTCAGCCATTTTGGCGTTCTGAGCCATTCAGGGCGGACAAGTTAAAGTCGACAATATGGCGGAATTTGACGATTTCCGGAACAGCACTACCGGCCAGCGTTTGCTAGACAACCAGTAAAAGCGGCTTAGTCGACCACAGTGTGTTTGTCATGCTCTGCCATAGACGAAGGAAATAAAGTAGAAGCGAGCATTACGTCACGCAGCCAGCCTTGGCAAACCAATACTTTAAAAAAATTAAATTATGGGGTTTTACGTGCCAAAACCACTTTCTGATTATGAGGCACGTCGTAGTGGAGGACTCCGGAAATTTTGACCACCTGGGGTTCTTTAACGTGCACCTAAATCTAAGTGCACGGGTGTTTTCGCATTTCGCCTCCATCGAAATGCGGAAACCAATCCTTTGTGAAGCCATTCCCTTCTATATTTCCCTCGAAAGGTCGGGCCTTATTCGGCTAAATATGAATACCCGTTGTTGTGCGAGAATGGCGACCTTAGCGATAACAGCATGCTAAAGACAAAGCGAGCAAAATCAAAAGAACGAAGAAAGAGAAAAAGACTAACAAGGACCGTTACCGCTCATCTTTTTTATTTCATTAGACACATTTGTTTCATGTATCTTACATCTTGCAAATAAGCCTCCCATAGGGGCGTTTGTTATGTTATATGCCAGAATGTTCCACGTATTGACTCCTCGTATCTGTTTCTGTCGCTTTAAGTTTCTTGTGTCTGAAAGCAAGTTCTACTGGCGTAGACGGAATGTGCACACTTCGAGTTCAAGGAACCATCTCAGTCGTCAAGACAACTTGAAATTATGCGGGCGAACTTTAACTGAAAATACTACGCTATAGTATCATATCCCGACAACCTTCCTAATTAGTACGCAAAGCAGACGTTGTAACGAAAGGCTACAGGTAACTTATCTGAAGGAAGCTTTTACACGACATTAGTGCATTTTTTCTTGCTTCACGTGCCTAATAACAGCGCAAAAAATAAAGCTATACAGAAGTTCGCTAAAATGTCCGGGTGAGAGGCAGTGTCAGCAGTCCTTCCTTCTTTTTTCCTTCTTTCTTTCCTTTTAAGCTGTGCACCTGGTGGATATTCCACTAGGACATATGGGAAGTACTGGCAGCATTGTGGGCCTAATACGAACTTCAACATGCAAGACTATCCTTTGCAAAGCTGGAGAATAATAAAAAGAAATGCTGCGATGTTTGTGTATGAAATGGTCCCACTTTTCAACAATAGACAAGTCCGGGACCTCTTTACGTTCTCGGTGTGTGCATTGTGTCAAACTTGTCCCGTCTATTTTGCGTTTTACTGTAGTCAAATGTGCATCACCAACTGGCGCAAAGTTTTACTCTTTTAAAGCGATAAGCTTATTCTGTATGACTACAGTTCTCTTAACGATCGTGTAATCCTGTCCGATCTACAGTATTGTATGTGAAAGACACTTGGCTGAACATCACGAAGGTATCCCGCCGGCACATGAGCGCCTACCTGTGCATCGCCTCCAACGGTGTGGTGCCTTCGGTCAGCAAGCGGATCATCCTCGAAGTCAGCTGTGAGTACGGTGTATGAGTATGGAAAAAAAGGTATCTATATAGAGTACTCTTGATATCCGTTTAAAGTGTTTGAAAGTTATTAGCATTAGTAAAAGAAAGGCTGAGACAGTCGTTGTAGAGTCGACAAGAGCCCAACAAAAGCGTATCGAGTCGGTTTTTCAGACGACAAGTTAGGTGCCGAGATCACGTAAATGAGAATAGGTCGAAATGAGTCAGCTCACCTGCATGTGGGAGGCTGACTCATCCTAACTTGCTCAGCAAGTACTTCAGCCCTATAGAAAGGATATTTTACATTAAGTTTCTGTATATTTAATTTAATTACAATTAGCCTCGGTTAAACAATGCCGGACTTCAAGTTTTCACTGGGAAATAGTAACGAAGTCTCGTTCGTTTAATCACAATCAGGTAGCGTTGTTAACCCAAGCCTCTATCTCGATGTGCCAGCGTAGGATTCGTCCAACCCAAATCCCACGAAGATGTCTTACTCGTTAAGTCCGTACGTCAATTTCAGATTAAAAAGCTGTGTTCCATAATATCTTACATCGTTATACAGAACGACTACCTATTTCATCGCCAGAAAGCGCAAATGAAAGCTACTACACTGACAAAAGAACAAAAAAAGACAGAAAAAGCCGTATTACGTGGGACCAATGCTGGAGTGGTAGCTTATTCATACACAAATGTTCGACTCGCAGTCGGAAACACTAATAAAGGGAGGAAAATCGAGCATGCACTTGGAACCTGCTCTGTATTGAAGCCTTCCCTCGTGAAATCAATGTAGCATCTGCTTCTTTCTCTGTCCTTTTGTTCAGTTGCACTGGCAGCATGTTCCGTGATGTTTTCCATTACACCTGCCATACATTCTTTTGTCCCCAGAAAATTTGAAACGCAGAGTTTTGAGCTGCAATAGGATAAGCCGCATGTTGGTGCTTCTCTAACTGATGCCCTTTCGAAAAAACATGACAAGCGTGTTTTGGAGCCAACGACCTTTACTATATGCACGAACCATGAGGTTAAGCGGATCGATACTTTCAATACCAAGCGCTATTTTAAAAGAAATTAAGCTAAACTAGCCATTCTTAATGTGTCCTCATGGGGGGCAGTGGCCCCGTCAAGCTGCTAAACGTGGCACCCTTTCATGTTGCTGCTCGCTTTTTTTTTCTTTGATGAAGGAAAGTAGACTCGATATAGCTTGAAATGGAACGTGGAGAGGAGAGTCACTGCCACGTCAAAATAACGATGCTTCAGTATGCACTTTGCCTATGTCTTTTTAGTCGCGCCCTTGATCTGGACCCCGAATCGGCTCGTCGGCGCGAGCATCGACTCGGACGTGACCCTGGACTGCAACCTGGAGTCGCACCCAAGATTGGTCACCTACTGGACCCGTGGCGCGGACCGCATGATACACCAGAACGTCAAGTACTCTGTGGTCACCATGCAGCACGCCATGTACAAGGTTCGCATGCAACTCGTCGTACACCGGCTCAAGCCAGACGACTACGGGGAGTACCGCTGCGTCGCCAAGAACAAGCTTGGAGAGACCACAGGCACGGTCAATCTCTACGGTGAGTGACGATGGCAATTAACAGCTGTTTCTTCACAGAATTCGCAACGGCCATTTGACCCGATTTTCTCACCTATCCTCCCACAGAGTTATCCACAAAGCTTTATTTGAAACGATGTATAGAGCTCGTCGGAAAATTTCGCTCCTGAGTACTATCTGCAATTGCTACGACGTGCAAGGAGACGTGAACAAGGGATTACACATTACAATTACAACGCTCAACTCAGGTCGCATCTGCGTGCCGTCTGCTGTGTCGTTGCTCTAGTGTTACTCTGCACTTAATGGTGGCAAGAAACGAACCAGCATGCTGAAAAATGAAAAAAAAATGCCCACCTTCAGAACTTCTTTAAAGCCCAGCGAAAGTACGGGACACAAGAAGTGACA